>NW_017731391.1:3279810-3293202 GCF_001890085.2 Hipposideros armiger | reverse complement strand
TTTTTTTTTAAAATAAATAAATAAAAGAGGGGGAGAAGGAAAAGGAGGCAGACAGAGAGACAGAGACAGACAGACAGACACACACACACACACACACACAGATTTTCTAAACTGCTATAAACTTTCCAACTATTTCCCCATTTCTCTGCTCCCTTACATAGCACATCGTCTCAAAAATGTTTCTATAGCCATTCCCAGCACACACACATGCACACACACACACTCCAAATCAGGCTGCTTTTCACTCTCTCCACCATTGTTATTCAAGTTCAAGCCACCATCCTCTCCAGCCTGGGTTATTTCAATCAACCAAATGATTCTACTCCTACATTCAGTTCTTCAAATAGCAGCAAGATAGATATTTTAAAAATGCAAAATCTTGTTCAGTCCTCTATGATTACACTGAAGGCTTTTCATCATACCTACAATAAAATTGAAACACTTTGCCCTAGTCTACAAGGACTTCTACAACTTGGCATCTTTCTTTCTCTCCAATTTTATCTCCTGCTTCTTTCTATTTCATTCACTGTGCTCTAAAAATAATCCTTTGTTTTCCAACTTACATATATCTGGCACTGTAAAAATGTGTTTAATTTCATCACTGAATGCTTTACTGCATCTTATGGATAATGATAGTGAGGCTTAGAGCACACTCAGGTCATTTGCCCAAGATTACAGTCTTCCCCAGGAAAGTTCTACACCAAGACCCATGTTTCTTTCACCCTCCAAATTGCCTGCTCTTTAGAAAGAGCTTACCCTACTATACATTCTGCTGTCTAATTTTTCTGGGTAGGATAATTTCTTACATTGCTTCACTGCAAGTACCACAGAGAGAAAGGCAGCTAGCTGGTGATGTGTTTCTCCTACCAGGTAAGTCTCATACTGAACCAGTCAAAAGCCCTGTGAGCCCAGCAATGTAGCCCTTATTATCCATCCTTTCCAAAAGTGAAACATGAGGTGCAAAGGGGTTAAGCAATTGACTTTAGGTCCGAAAGCTAGTAATTTGCAGAGCTGGAAGATTACAGGGCAAGCTCTAATATTTTCTTAAGTAATCTATTAAAATGACCTTGGGAATCTTTATTCTACAAAGATTTTTGACTGGAGAGCTGACTCTCCAATTTTATAGTTCAGTTTTTGGCTATTTTTCAAAAAACTGTTTTAAAGTACTTTGCAAATCTTAAGCAATATTTTTCTCTAAGAGGACAGGAAAGTATGTGACATGCCCGTTGAAGAAGAACTAATGACGCTGTTATGAAGGGAGAAAAAAAGGATATCACTTCTACATCAGTTTCAGCTCCTACACATTAACACCAAACAATGACTTTTAAAATGAGGAAAGTACCAGCTTAACATTGTGAATTGACAGGGATCTTAGAAATGAGCAACTGCTCATCTCTGGTTGGCCAGAGATTCAACTCTGTAGTACATGGCTGAGTAAGAGGCAACTAAAAATAACATGAAAGCAACTGATGAGTATTTGACTTAATTTTTTTCCCTTTAACTCTATCTACATCTATTACAATTTGTAAAAAAAATGACAATATATCAAGACACTTACCAACAGTCCATTGCAGCCCCCCATTTTCTGGTTGTTCAGAGCTGGTGGTCAGTTTACGTAGGGTGAGGAGCACAGGCAGTTGAGCAGATGGGCCTGTCTGATGGTGGGGCAATGGTGTAATGGCCACCATAATGAGAAGGTATCTTAAGACTGACAAAGGAAGCAGGAAACTCCATGAAATATAACAGAATGTATTATAGGGTAATTTATGGGAATGAAGGGTTGCTGCAGAAGAGACGACCCAGCAATTCTACACAGATTATTCTCTGCTATAGGTTCCTGTTAGTGTGTTTTTTAATAGTATAACTCAGGTACTGATGACTAACAAGACAAAGGGACAAAGAATGAGGCCACACCTCCTGGTGGTCTTGTGATAGATGATTATTTATACTTGGTACTATCACCAGTTTGATATTTATCTGTAAGTTTCCATGTTATTCTGGCCATTACTAAAAAAAAATTATGACTACATTTTAAGGAACACAGATAATCATCAACTAGAAGGCTTTGATATGGTTGCTAAGAACAGCGAGGCTGATCACAGCATGAAACTTAAAAATGAAATGAAATCCTGAACACAGAGATGGAGTTGGTTTTGTTCACATCTACGTCTACACAGGACCTAAACTAGGAGCCACACCAGTGAGAAGCAGAGAGCAAATGGAGAGGTGACCGTGCTGCAGTGGCCAGAGTCACCAGGGCATTGGAGTCTGTGGGCCATGGCACCTGAGCCTCTCTGTGTGAAGCACTACATTTTCCCTGCATGGAACCATCTTGGCTGGGAAGAGGAGGGCCTTTGCAGGGAGTTTGCACCTTGAATTTGACTGAATACTGACCCCAAAGTGACTAAGTGTAGTAAGTATAACCTGAAAGAGATTGTTTCCAACCAGAAGAGGCTGAGCTAGTTCAATTCCTGCTATCCCTAACCCCTACCACTCAGGGAATAGGACTGGAGTACGATGTGATCAGTTATAGGAAATAAAGAAAGTGTCATAGTTTTAGATTTTCAGCAGTGAATTGGGATTTAAACAATTATTCACAATTTGAAGGTGACAGCACTCATTTGGATTAATTTTTAAAAGCCTTCTATTATTTTATTCTCATGCCTTTTAAGCAAGGCAGGTAAGTCAATCAAATCACTGATCTAAATAACATAAGGTAAAAATATATATTTTGTGATAAATGAACATATTGGAATTCATATTTATGCTCAGCTACATGAAAAGCACCAGGCTGATTTCATAATATACCAATAACAGTGCATTACATAAAGTTCATCTGAAAAACAATTACTCAACTAGTTACTGAAAATACTGTCTTTAGAAGCCTCATGTAAGTTCCCACTTTCACAGCCTGTTCTTGCCTCCTGCAGACTCCTCCATCTACCTGGCCTGACATCTGGTTCCCTCCCCACCAACAATGTGCATCAGATACAGTCAACATAAAAGTACACAAGGAAATCACAGCCCTGACTTCAGAGTAACAACGCTTTTGGACAAAAATAATCACCAATTTAATCACCTACTTTATTCATCGTATTTGCTTTTAAGTAACTCTCAAATCTAAAAATTACTTTCACACCCAAAGGACAAAGATTTATAAGACCATTTTAAAAATTAAAGAAAAAGTGTTCCTAATAGAGATCCAGCCAAGATGGCAGAGTAGGTAAATGCTGTGCTCACCTCCTCTCACGACCACATCAAAATTACAATTAAACTTCAGAACAACTATCATTGAGTATCACCTGAAGTCTAGCTGAACCAAAGCCCTACAACTGAGGACGTAAAAAGGAAGCCACCTCGAGACTGGTAGGAGGGGTTGAGATGTGGAACAGGCTGGTCCCCACACCTGTGTATGACCATTAAAAATCAGGAGGGATATCTCAGCTGTAGGGGCTTCCCTCCTGGAGGAGCAAGGGGTCCCACCCCCACACCAGGTTCCCAGGGTTCCAGTGCCAGGGAGAGAACTCCCCATAACTTCTGGCTGTGAAAACCAGTGGAGATTTTGGCTGAGTGAGACAAGGGCGGCTGAAGTCTCAGGCTCTCCTCTTTAGGGGCTGCCCACAGACTTACTTGCTGATGAGCTCACTCGTCCTGAGCTCCAGTGCTGGGGCAGCAGCTTGAAAGATGTCAGGGACAGAGGGGGAGAAACTGAATTGTCTGGCTCAGGGCAAGGGCTGGAGGGGCAGCTTTCTCTCAGATGGAGGAGCTGGTGGAAGCTATTGTTTCTTTGTGAGCCTCCCCGCTCCTGGCATGCAGACCGATCACCATATTTGAGTCTCCATTAACTTGCCTAACATCCGTCTTTCACCCTGATTCCCTGACGCCTGGCTCCACCCAACACCAGGGCACACCCAAGCTGCTTCCAGCGGCTTTACCATATAAAAGGCTTGTCTTGGCTCAGGCTGTGGACTTTCTCAAAACCTCTCAAAGGTCCCAAACAAGCAGCATCTGGCTTTGGCATGTCCCATACCTCTGGCTGAGCAGATCTAAACCCGGCACTAGTAATAACAGGCCTTGGTTTGGGGCTTGGCCTCTCCAGGCACTTCCGAGCACAATGCAAGTGGCGTTCATCTGTGGATTGCTTATGGCTCATGCCAGGTGGCCCTGGGCAAGACACAGGCTGCGGCTGAACTCGGCCTGCAGTAGAGTCCTTCACAGGAGGCCCCAGGCCTGGCATATCCTATGGCCAGCCAGAGCATCACCTGGCTACCTCTGGGTATGACACACCCAAAGGGTACACTGGACAGGCACAATGCCCTGCTCAAGTGGATTCGGCTCCCTAGGGTCAGGCCCTGCACCACAGCTTCCTCGCTGTAGTCACGGCCAGTCCTCACAAATCATCAGCCCGAGGATTACTCCCTCCCATTGATGTGCAACCACCAAGGCTCAACTACAAGAGAAGGGCACACACAACCCACACAAGGGACACACCTGCAGTGCCTGGCTCAGGTGACCCTGAAGATTACGCCACTGAGCCCCACAGCACACTTATGATATAAGACCACTATACTAAGATTGGGGGGCATAGCAGCCCTACCTGATATATAAAAACAAACACAGAAAGGCAGCCAAAATGGGGAGACAAAGAAACATGTTCCAAATGAAGAACAGAACAAAGCTCTAGAAAAAGAGCTAAACAGAATGGAGACAAGAAATTTACTGGATGCAGAGTACCAAACACTGGCTAAAAGGATGTTGAATGATTTCGGGGAGGACTTCAACAAAGAGATAGGAAACATAAAAAAAAAACAGTCAGAAATAAAGAATACAATAACTGAAATTAAGAATACAGTAGAGGGAATCAACAGTAGATTAGATAAAGCAGAGGATCAAATCAGCAATTTAGAAGACAAGGTAGCAGAAAACACCTAATCAGAACAGCAAAAAAGAATTCCCCCCAAATGAGAATAGTTTAAGAGGCCTCTGGGACAACATCAACTGTATCACCATTCACACCATAGGGGTACCAGAAGAAGAGAGACAGCAAGGACTTGAGAACCTATTTGAAGACATAATGACTGAAAACTTTCTTAACGTAGTGAAGAAAGTAGACATATAAGTCCAAGAAGCACAGAGTGTTCCAAATAAAATGAACTCAAAGAGGCCTACACCAAGATACATCATAATTAAAACGCCAAAAGTTAAAGACAAAGAGAGAATCCTAAAGCAGCAAGAGAAAGGCAACTGGTAACTTATAAGGGAGCTCCCATAAGACTGTCATCCGATTTCTCAACAGAAACCTTTCAGGCAAGAAGGACTTGGCACAGAATATTCAAAGTGATGAAAAGCAAGGACCTACAACCAAGATAACTCTACCCAGTAAGGCTAATACTTAAAATCGAAGGACAGATAAAGAGCTTCCCAGACAAGAAAAAGCCAAAGGTACATATCTATCAACAATTACTTTCAGTAAATGGATTAAATGCTCCAATCAAAAGACATAGGAGAGCTGTATGGATAAGAAAACCAAACCCTTACATACACCATCCACAAGACTCACTTTAGATTGAAAGACACACACAGACTGAGAGTAAAGGGGTGGGGAAAAGATATTTCATGAAAATGGAAACAAACAAACAAAAAGGCTGGGATAGCAACACAAACCAGACAAAATAGACTTTAAAATAAAGGCTATGACAAGAGACAAAGAAGAATCCTGCAATCCCACTTAGGGTATTTGTCCAAAGAAACCCAAAATGCTATTAATATTTAGAGGGGACATGTGCATCCATATGTTCATTGCAGCATTATTCATAAAGGCCAAGATGTGGAGGTGCCTGAGTGTCTGTCAATGAAAGAATGGATAAAGAGGAGGTGGTACATATATATAATGGAATGTTATTCAGCCAGGGAAGGGAATGGGTTCTTGCCATCTGCGGCAGCATGGATGGACCTGGAGAGTGTTGTCCTGAGTTAAGTATGTCAGGCAGAGGAAGAGAGATGCAATATGATTTTGCTTACGTACATGTGAAATCTAAAGAACAAAATAAAGAAGCAAACAAAAACAAACTCATAGATGCAGAGAACATTTTGATGGTTGCCAGATGGGAGGGGCTTGAGCATGGATGAAAAGGGGGAAGGGATTGAGAAGTACAAATTTGTTGTCACATAGTAGCCATGGCGATGTAAAGGAAAGCGTAAGGGATATAGTCAATCATATGTTAATAACAATGTATAATGCCAGGTGAGTACTAGACTAGTCAGGGGGTCATTTCTTAAATTATATAAATGTCTATACACATGCTGTACACCTGAAACTAATATAACACTGAATGTTGACTATCACTGAAACATTTTAAAAGGGAGGAAAACGTGAAGGGGAATAAGAGATTCAAATTTTTCAGGTATAAAATAAATAAGTCATGGGGATGTAATAGATAGCATAAGGAATATAGTCAATAATATTGTGATAGCGTGGTACAGTGTCAGATGGTTCTGGCCTTATGGCGATCACTTCTTTAGGTATATAAATGTTGAATAACTATTGTGTACACCTGAAAAAATATAATATTGTAGTTTAGCTATATTTTAATAAAAATATTTTTAAATTAAATAATAAATTAAAAGAAAAAGTGTTCATTTTGGAAATAATTTGAATATTGGATTTCTCTAAATATTTGAATGACTTTGCTATTTATAGTCTGTAACAAACAGTTTAACACTTAATTATATACTGCCTTGCATTACTGTCTAATTTCTTCACTTATGACCCTCCTGTCTTCCTGAAAAGATAAAAAACTTTTTAAAAGCTGAACAACTGATCTTACCACTTTTCTCTTTCACTTCAGGGCAATTAGCAGGGTGATAGGCACATTATAATGCTAAATATATATTTATTGCATGATTGAAAGGAATATATTGATTTTCAACTATATTAACATGATTAAGAGTCTAGACAAGGATTTTTATATGAAAAATATAAGCAAACAATTGGATGCAGTTTAGAACATCTTATGAGCAATGTGAAAAATAAATCAGCCAAACAATCCACTGTAAAGTTAGTGTACTAATTTGTACTGCCAAGAGATTTAAAAATATGGACCAAACAGCAATCTGCACTGTAAAAGTGATATAACTCTTATCTATTAAGGTAAGCCATTCAATACTTGGACATATTAAGAAGGTTTTTCTTTCATTGTAAACAAAATTAATATTTTAGACTTTTTATATGTACTAAACAAAGACTTTTAAAGACTTTTAAAATTCCCTGTAGAAATAAAAATACCTGACGTGGGCCCTCCCTTTTCTGAGTTGGAAGATTCCACCAAGTTGTAACAGTTAGACTTGCTTCATGTTATGTTAGGACTATGAAACAGTGTCTACACTTAGCAGTAACTTTTTGGATAAGTTGTTTCTTTCTGCAAAAATTTAAGCCATGTCTAACTTCTGTGTACTTCCTATATTAATATTACTTTCTTTGCTGCAGCCATTTAATTAAAATAGAATCAAGAATTCCTGCTGAATGCTTGCCTAAGAGCTAAGAGGCCTGTGGGCTCTGACACCAAGGAGGGGCATTGCTAAAGAACCTTTGGACAAACTCCAGTCGTTCCTGTGTTTGGGGTCCCCCATTCTTAGCAAAGATGCAGCTTCACAAATCTCTGCTTTCCTTCTCCCCGCATGCTCGCCACTACCCCTGGACACATCTTTGCACTCTTTCTCAGTCAATTCTCATTACACGGAATGCCCTCTGGGCTGCTGCCCAGCTATAAATCCTTCTCATCCTATAATGCAGCTCATGTACCACCTCTTCCGGGAAGCCTTCCCAGATCAGGCCTCCCCTAGTTGTTATCCATTATTCTTATTGTCTCTTTCCTCATGTGTAAAACGGGGAAAATAATAGTGCCTATAGCATGAGGCTGTTGTGAGGATTAAATGACTTAATTCATGTGAAGTGATTAGAATATGCTAGGAACATAGTAATATTGACAGTTTAGCTGTTATTATTAATTACAAAACATCTGAGATTTAAAAGGTGGTTTTGGGGCCGGCCAAGTGGCTCAGTTGGTTAAGAGCTCGCTCAAGAGTTTGGGCTCTGAGCAACAGCAGTTCGATGCCTGGCCCGAGCTGAGCTGCTGCTAAGCTGCCAATAGGTAGCAGGATGGCTCAGCTAAAATAAATAAATAAGTAAATAAATAAGTAAATAAACAAATAAATAAATAAAAGGTGTTTCTGTTTAATGCTTTATTTTACTTGCTTGTTTATGTGTGTACACCTCGTCTCCTCAAGAGAGGGTGAAGGGTAACGAGCGTGCACAGGTGGACAGCACCTCTTGCTCTTTATGTTTGGGCAGCTACGTGCAGCAGACTGGGGAGTGCACAGACACTCTAAGACTGAGTTCCCATAGACGCAATGGCCAGGGAGCCACAAGCCTCGATATTAAAGCCTATTATCTCATTTGACTTTCAGTTCCAAGGCACAGAAACTGATCAGGCTGGCTTGTGATTTATTATTATTGCAATATGGGCATTCCAACTCAAAAAATTTACTGCTTTTAAAAAACAGCCCTACTTTTAGCCAAGCTGTAAGAGAAGAGGATTCGAACGCAACCTCAGTAGTCCTCCAAGGCCACAGCCCAGAGAGCTTGGTTTTTCCAAGTGAGCAAATGCCCCAGTCCCTGAAGTGAGCAATAGTCCAAAAGGGCACTTCTGCCAAGGTGAATGGTAACACCAGGTTAAACCTATGGGTTCATAGTCCCCTTATGAGTCTATGAGGCACTCAGAATCAAAAGGACTAGTTGAATAGCTAGGTAGACTAAGGGTCAAGAAGGTGGTAAGGGATTCATTCATTCATTCATTCATTCATTCATTCATTCACTTTTTTCTTTCCACAAATATATTTTTAACTTCAAACAATTCTTTTGATGATCATCTGAATGTTCTAGCAGGAGCAGACCTACCCTTCATTCCACCCCCACTCCCATCCCCAACTTGCCAGTCATGGAGTAATGAGATTTTACCCAGTGAACTTTAAACCCTTCATATTAAAAACTAACCTTTTCATTCAACAAATATTTATTGAGTGACCACAACCTGTCAGCACTAGCCTAGGTGCTGGAGAAAAGAGCAGTGAATGGATGACACAAAATCATAGCTCTCATGATGCTTGTTTTGAAGTAAGGAGAGATACACAACAAATGAAAAATACTGTCATTTCAGATTATGGTAAGTTCTAAGGAGAAAATTAAAGAAGGCCCAGGGAATAACAAATGGAAATGCACGTGTGCCCTATGTACGGGGTAGTCAGGGAAGAGGCCTTTGACAAGGCAACATTGCACAGAGACTGGAAGGAAGTCAAAGAGCCAGCCATGTGGAGATCTGGGAAAAGAACTTTCTAGGCAGAGGGGACCACAAATGCTGAGTCCCTGATAAAAGCACACGTTTTGTTTGATGAACAACAATGGGGCAGGATGAGTAGGGAAAAGCGATGGGAGGTCAGGTCAGGTTGACAGTGGAGCCAGGTCGCATAGGGCCTCGTAGGGCACTAGAAGGACTGTGGTTTTTACTCGAGTGTGTTGAGAGCCATTGACAAGTTTTGCACAGAGGCGTTACGTTCTGGCTGCTATAAAAGGAACAGAATATAGAGCGAAGGCTGGGAGCAGGAAGGAGGAACGGCAGGAACAGCTGATTGCCGCTTGATAGTCACCTGTCCCTTCTTACTTTAGTAATAGAACCCTGATCGTGTTTTTGGTGGCAGCCACGTGCCCAGTTGAAATCTCTGTGTCCTGGCCCTCCTTTACAACTGGACATAGTCTAGTGACTACATTCTGGCTTCTTTCGTTTCCTCCTGTTGCCAGCCGGGAACAGAAACATAGTGGCCGGAGCTCCAGTGGCCATCTTGAATCATGAGGTGACCTTGAAAATGGAAGCCACATACTGAGGCTGGGTAGGACAGAAAGCTACAGTAGGTCCCTGATGACGGCATGGAGATGCCTTGCCAACTCTGGACTGCCTATTTCTGGACTTGTTCCATGTGAGAGAGAAATATACTTCCATTTTGTTTAAGCCATTGTTATTTTGATTTTTTCAGTTATACACAGCCAAACCTAAACATGACTGATATGAGAGGTCATGGCAGTAACCCAGATGAGAGGAGATGGTGGCTTGGACCAGAGTGGTAGCAAAGGAGGTCAGATTCTGGACATTTTTTTTGAAAGTAGAGCCTATGCAGATGGTTTAGATACAGAGTGAGGGAAGGAAGATTTCTGGATTTTGCACCTGAGTGACTTCATAGTGCCATGATTTACAGACAAGCAGAAGGCTAGGGAGAGAGCGTGCCTGCGTGTGGTGTTGGAGTGGGGTCAAGTGGCAGGGTGGCCTTGCTGGAAGCAGGGAGGGAATGTAAAGAGCATGAGCAGTGGCTTGGTAGGAAATGAGGAAGCTTCTGTCTTACCACTTCTGTTTTCTCAATAAAGTATGAGGCCTGGTCATCAGTTGAGACAGGGATGAACGAGGGTGGAGATGGAGAGATTTGAAGAGAGAGAGAGAAGTGTGAGGTAGTCATTTTAGAGAGTGAAATTGCTAGTCAGTAGCAAGTGAACATCATTTGAAATTTGTGCTAATTTCAAGTGAAGCAGTTAGGAATGTGGTATGTCTTTCTGCAACCCAGTCCAGTGGCACTGTTGGATTTAACTGGGTTTTACCAGCCAAGCAAGGTATATATAAGAAAAAAGGAACAGGGAATGAAGGGGTGTTTGTAAGACAGATCAGAACAATGGATCAGGAATCAAAACTGGATAAAGAAGGAAGTAAACACTCAAGCTGGGTGATGGATTAAAAAGTTGAGCGTTCTTGATAAGACTGCCAAGTTGCTAGTGTGGGTGCTTGAGAAGCTAAGTAGAAGGATAGAAGGTGATGATGGTCAGAGGGTGTGATTGTTGAAAATGAGTGGCTCAGGTGAGAAAGGTATTATAAAAGTCACTGGAAGGAGAAGGTGAAGAAGCATCTTTTAAAACTAATCTGTTTTTTTCCCTCTAAAACAATGTCATAACTTGTTTCTTCTAAGCTGGACCTTGCCCCTTGCACTTTCCTCATAATTTTTCACTGTTTTAATTTTGTATAACTTTTATTCCCATACTTAACTTCTTTTGTTTGGCGGTATTTATTTCCTTTCTCCCTGCTCTATCTCCCTGTTATAACCTCATTGATGATCAGATGGCTGTCCTTAGGAGAAAGATTTGGGAGGTCTCCCAATGCATTTGGTGAGAGAAGTCTCTAGACCCTGGGGCAGGCCTTGTGAGCACAGGGGAGCTTGCACATTATTTTACATCTAATGACAAACATTCACGTTATGTCAAAGGTGGGCTCTGAAATATTGTGAAAATTGCTTTGCTCTTCCCATCTCCTAGTCCCTCTTCATTAACTAAAAAATTATTAATTGGGAGCCTCTTCTGGCTACTCAGTGTGCTAATTCACATTAATGGACAATGACTGATTGGCTTAATTCTCTCAGGGGCATTCACATTTCTAAAATGTGCATATTAATCTAACTAAATCTCTGATTCATGCAATCAACGTGAAACAAATCATTAACACTCTATTTCAGAATCTTCATGACAGAACAAAGAGGCTTCCTTTCTCAGGAAGCCCAAAGCAGCCTCCCTGTTTCTGAGAAAGTAGGTTGGGGCAGCATAAAATTGGGAAGTAGAATTTGTGCGCATGGACGTGTAAGTCTGTGTGTATGTGTGTGACACAACCCACCTCATCGAAAACTCTCTCCAGCTTATGATCTACGTGTCTCTTCACTGGTTTCAAATCAGGAACCAGAAACAATCATATGTAGATTTTGGTTCAACTGTATTATTCTTAAATTTAAGCTCTGGATCTCAGGATTCCCTAATTTTCCGTGGAAAAATTTTCAGCTACCCAACTTTATAAAGGTTTTCAGGAACACAGTCATAGAATCATAGTGGTTCCTGGCTGCTGGTTCTTCTTTTAATTTGGTTGTCAGTTACTGGAGTATACAATAGCGTGAGGAGGGAGCCAGAGATGGCAGGCACCAGAAATTGAGGTTTCCGTTTCTCAATGTGGCCTCGGCTAAATGAGTAATATCTTATCCTCCGATTAACATACAAATTGTAAGGGAAAGGGCCCTGGCTGTACAGTGTGGGGCTCAGTACAGTCAGCCTAAGGGTCAGACAGGTTTGGGGGGCAGGTCCCAGCCAGATTCCTAGTAGCTCTGTGACCTTGGACAAGTCATTTAGGCCTCAGGTGGTACAGCTTCTATATGTATTATAGCAATACATTATTCTTACTGAAAGGGTGGCTGAGAAGAGCAGCCCTTTCGTTCATCACGCATCCCCATCAGCTGATCCATTTGACCGCAGCCTTTCTGCCCGGCAGGTTCTCTTTCGGGTCCAGGAGCTTCCCTTGGAGGGAAGGGAGACAGCAATGAAATGGGTATGTAAGGGCTTCGTCCCCTCTGAATCTGCTGGCGATATGACCTCCTGGAGGCCTCTGTGTACTTCCCACCCTTGTCTCTCTGGTAACTAATGTCGATGAATAGTTGTAGAGCGAGGGCGAGCAAGAGGAAAGGCTGTGTTTCTCTTCTAGGAGTCGGGCGATGAGCCTGGCCCTAGGGGGGAGTGTTGAGTTCTAATTTACACCCCTTGCTCTGTCACCATCTCGGCAAAGCCTCGGGTCTGTGTCCTGGTACCTCTTCTCTGCCGTTTGCGAGGAGCTCGGGATACAGGAGAATCAAGTTTCTGAAATGAAAAAAAGTATGTATCGTGAAAGAAGTTGTGCTTCTTCCTGCCGGTGACTGTTTACGAGAGGGAAGTCAGCGGGGCCCCCAAGAGGTCGCTGGTGGCGCAGGAACTGAGACCAGATTGTAGAGAAAGGGGGAAGGAATAAAAAACAAAACAACAACAACAACAAAAAACACCCAGAAACTTTCTTCCTTGTTGCGAATCATCGCCGCGCCCCCCGCCCCTCCCCAGGCAGAGGCAGTAACGTGACACCGAGAGAAACCCGGAGCCCCGAGCGGAGAGAGGGAGGGGCGAGGCCGGCGAGAGGGCTGCGGAGAGCCGGAGGGAGCGAGGGGAGGGGAAGGAGGAAAACCCCTGTCAAGGAGGTGGAGCGAGGGGCTGGTGTCCGCCTCCCGTTCCTCCCTGCCGTTTTTTTTTAGAGGAGCCTGAACCGGGACAAAACACGCCGAGACCGACAGACACAAAGCCGGGGGGTCCACGCTGGCGCTGGAGGCGAGCCCCGGCGGCCGCGAGCGAGCCCGAGGCGCGGCGGGGCGCGGGGCGCGGGGGCGGCGCGGCCTCGGCTCCCTCCCGGCGCGCAGACGAGGGTGCATTGCTGTTGGTTTGAGTTTTCCCTGCTGCCCGGATAA
>NW_017731391.1:3238514-3279805 GCF_001890085.2 Hipposideros armiger | reverse complement strand
CCCCCAGCAGGGGCCGGGCACCTCGGCCGCTCGGGCCGCGGCGGCGGGGACCATGCCGAGGAAAGTCTCCTGAGCCCGGCAACTTCGGCCCCTCCCCGCCCCCACTCGGGCTGCCCTCCGCGCGGCCCTGCCCATGTGCAGCCGGCCGGCCGGGCTCTCCTCCTCGCAGGCGGATGGGTGACCTTTTCCTGGCACGGGCAGGCTGTGCGAGGCGGCGGTGCAGGCGATGAAGAAGAAGCAGCAGCAGCATCCCGGCGGCGGCGCGGATCCCTGGCCCCATGGGGCCCCTCTGGGGGGCGCCCCTGCCGGCCTGGGCGGCTGGAAGCGCCGGGTCTCCCAGCTGCCGTTTTTGCGCTTCTCCCTCCGGGACTACGGTTTCTGCATGGCCACCCTGCTGGTCTTCTGCCTGGGCTCGCTCTTCTATCAGCTCAGCGGGGGACCCCCTCGCTTCCTGCTCGACCTGCGGCAGTATTTGGGTAAGGAAGGGAGGCAGGCGCGAGGGCGGCGCCGGCCGCGCAAAGTTGTGCCGGGGGAGGCGGGGGAGTGGGGGCGCGCCGGGGACTTCGGGTTGCCACGCCCGCGGGTCGCTGCCCCGAGGCTCCCGAGGTGGGACGTCCGCGAGCATGGGTGCTGCGGCCCGGGGCGCCTGCCACCTCCTGCGCGACAGTCCGCCTGCACAGAGGCGGGGGCGCCGCTGGGTTGACGGGCCCGACAGGTACCCCGGGGCGGGGCACTGCATACCTTCCCCGCCTCCGCCGCCCCATCTGGAGCGGAGTGCAGGCGTGTGTGGGCGAGTGGGTGTATATTCAGGCCTGACTGTGTGGGGAGAGGCGAGGAGAAGGGACAGCCCCTCCCTGGCATCGTAGTGACCAAAGTCCTGTCCTGTTCAACGATCCGAGTCGTGACGGGTGGGTTGAGCGCCTCTCCACTGTCGGTTCGGCGAATTCTGTCCCCGCAACTTTCTCTCCGGCCGCGGGCCCGGGTGACCCAGGGGCAGTTTTCAGGCTCCGCGCTGTCTCTGAGCTGGCTTGTCCTTTGGCAGCCCCTGCTCACTCCGTGGCCCGCAGCGAGCCGGACGTGGGGAGCTGGCTGCGCCGGGAGGTCTGGGGCTGTCCGAGGGCACGGGTCAGCCTGGCCAGCCGTGTCACCTGCTTTGGCTGGACGATCCTCTGCGCTGTGTATGTCTCAAGCCAGAACTTGTGTGTGTGTGTGTGTGTGTGTGTGTGTGTGTGTGTGTGATGGGGTGGGGGTGGGGGTGTGTTTGGTTTATTAGGAACGAGGCCCCCTATTTTTAGCAAAGGTAAGGAAGAGGTTGTAACCGAGAGAGAAAAGAGCGGCTCCAAAGGGAGGGCGTGACCCGCAGCTCCCTGTCCCGGCGCGGGAAGCGCACGCCCAGGTCCCCGCACGACGCTGGCTCGCGCGCCCTGGCAACGCAGGATGCAAATCTCTCACAAGTCTGTGGCCAGAAGAAGTCTTTCGGGGAAGCGGTAGAGGTTGGGAGGGGTCCAGCTTCTTGCAGACTTTCAAGGTGATAACCAAAGCCACCCGACAAACATCCGGCATCTGCCTGACGCGAGCGGGTGCGCAAAGGGAAGCCGCTGAAGCGCTGGACCCATCATGGGCCAAAAGACGCCAGCTGGCTGGAGGCTGCCACACGGACCCACCAAAGTCCCTTCGGCTCAGAAGTCACAAGGCTCCATATCACACCGTTTTTGAAGGGAAGAAAGCCACTTCAGCAAAGTGACACATGTGTTAGAGCATTTTGAAATGTAAACGCAGATAAAATAATGCTCTGTCCATGTAGAAAAGCTCAGATTTTAAAAGTAACTCTTCTATTTCTGTAGAAACTTTGGGGAACTATTATGGTTTTGTAAGATGCTTTAGGGAAAATATTGTCCAGGTAGATTTCCAAAGTACAATCTTGAGCATCTTTTCTTTTTCTTTCTTTCCTTCTTTTTTTTTTTTTTTGAGGATTTGGGATAATATGCATGTTTACTAAGGAGTCAAATCTCTTTTTTCCCTCAGTTGTGTATTTTGGAGTCTCATAGCTTTATAGGTTTTCTGACACCTGCTAATGCCACAAAGGTAACTATATTTTTACTACCACCAACAATCACTGTTAACTGGCTTTGGGAAATAAATGCTTTTGAATCTCGGGTCTTTTTCCATAAAATCTGATAATGAATTCTTTGTAGCAATTCCTTTTAAGTAAACTATGGAGACCAATAGTGTAGGGAAAATACAGTGGACAAGGAAGGGAGACGTCTGTGTTTAGTGTCCTCAAGAACACTTGGCTTTGGGGAGGGTACTCAAACTTCATGGGCCTCATTTTTTTTTTATGGGTAAAATTAGGGGCCAAACTAGATTTTCTTAAACTTCCACTCAGCTCCTAATATGTCATGGTCTGATACTCGTTTTGGGGATGGCAAAATCTGGGAGGAGCAAAGGCACTACTGAGGGTGAGATCAAGAAACTTCAATATCTATCACATTTGCCTTTTGAAAATTCAGCCAAATACATGTATCCAGAATTTAGTGCTTTCATCATACATTTCAAAAAATGAGGCCTGATAAATTCGGAGGCTCAGTTGGCAGAAGGGTGAATTCACAGCACTCACTCGGGGAACTAGGAAGAACTAAAGGATTGGACATTGCTCCTGTTAGTAACTGATCATTAAATTTCTGACTGACATGATGGGTTAAACAAATGACACCACTGTGAACTGAAAACAGGACACCCTTGTCCAAATTTGGTCCCTGTTGTTTTGTTACATAAATATAATGATTTTGGGGAGAAGTGGGATTGTGATCTTTAAGAAGGTCTAAAATACGCCCTTAATAATATAAGGCCAAGGTAGCTACAGAATTACTTTCCCCTTGTTTCCTCCATTCTATTATTTTAGTGTCTGTCAAAACAGAATTTGTGGTTAAAAACACATCCTCTCAATTTGCCTCGTTAGCCAATTTTGGAGGCAAGTATTGTTCTTAAATATAAATTCATGTAAAGTCAAAATTTTCTAAATCAAAATAATATTTATAACAAACATTTTTCTTGACAGGGTATTATTTTAATAGCCTTGTGTGTAATGTTATACACCTGACACATAGTAGCTACTCAATAACTATTTGTTGAAGTAATAACCGAACCTATTGTATCAAAATAGGTAGTATGCTGTTTAAGATCTTGAATATTGAATATACGCATAGGAAAGCCAAGAGATGTGACTATTTGCAAGAAAAGCTAACATTATTGTGTATGTGCCAGTCCGTGCAGGTGCAGGATGAAATTGTATCGGCACAGTAATATTATAGGTAGGTTCCACTGTTATTTCCATTTTCAGTATGGGAGAAATGAGGGCAAAGAGATTTGCGGACTTGCAGAAGGACACACAGCAAAACCTGAACTTGAATATGTCTGATTCAGGTACTCCCTGTATAGTACCGATGGGCAGTTTAAGAGAGAAGATGGAAATATACCCAAGATGTAAGTGGTGACTAAACGAGCTGACTGATTAAAAATGATCATCTTTATTTCCACAATTTCACTTTCTTTTTCTTGATACTTTTACTCTGAATATCTTGAGGGGTCAGCAGAGAAGAGAAATAATTCAAGAAGCTGGTGTGCTCAAACTCTGCCTTCCTGTATTAATCTCTGCAATGTTGCTTTCCATGTGCTAGGGAATGCCACACTGCAGAGCCACAGAACTGGAGGTGATAGGAATGGGGTCTTAAATTCCTGATCTGCTTTCTTTCCCCAGCAGGTGTTCTTTGTCTAGGCTAGTGGTCCTCTAAGTGTGGTCCCTGGGCCTGCAGCATCTGCCTCACCTGGGAGCTTGTTACAAATGCACTTTCCCAGGTCTCATCCCAGATCCACTGCATTATAAAATCTGGGTGTGGGACTCAGCATTCTGTGTTTTAGCAAGTCTTCCAGGTTGCTGGCTCAAGTTGGAGAACCATTGTTCTAGAGCAACACATTGCTTTCAGGAAGCTTACTAAGTATTGGAGAGGAAGAGAGGAGAGAGGAGAGGGGAGAGGGGAGAGGGGAGAGAGGAGAGGGGAGAGGGGAGAGGGGAGAGGAGAGAGGAGAGAGGAGAGAGGAGAGGGGAGAGGGGAGAGGGGAGAGGAGAGAGGAGAGAGGAGAGAGGAGAGAGGAGAGAGGAGAGAGGAGAGGGGGGGGAGGGAGAGGGAGAGGGAGAGGGAGAATATATAAAGCATTTTAAAGGTGATATACATGGTTTCATTTTTAAAATTTCAACTTTTAAAACTGCCTCCGCTTTGCTGCTTAAGCCCCATTGTTTTGAGGGAAAGACCAGCCAATAGCTGCAGCCCCAGCTGGCTTGAGGCTTTCTGAGGTTAGGAGATGCAGGGAATGGGGTGAAGCGGGCAACCAGAAAGCATGCTGTCAGGAAGGAAGGAAAAAGAGTCTGTAGTGATGCTCTCTCTTCCCACAGGAGCCGGGGTCAGACTGCCCCTTCTTTCTAGTCAGTTTGGGGAAAGGCAAATCCTGTTCTCCTTAAAGATACCTTTGCTGCAACAAATTTGAAAAATGGAAAGTAAGTTGGAGGGAGTAAGCAGGGATAACGGTTGTCTTGAATTTTTCCTTCTTTGGATTGGATGAAGGGAGGAGAACACAAGCTTACAATGGGGTAAATAAATGAATATAGCAAATGCTATCCTTACCCTTGGAGACCATAGTCTTTTCAATTCAGTGAAATTTCATATTTTTTGAAACGGCATTCAGACTTTGATTTTCTAAGGAAAACAAACAAAAATCCAATAAAATCCCTCCCCATAAATTAGGTTATGGTGCAGCCTCTGCCAGTTGTCTCATTACTTATGAGTTGTGGAAATATCAAAAACTTGGAATAACACCCGTTGCATTGATGTAAACTGAATACGCCAGATGGCTTACTACTGATCTTGTACAACCATCAAACTCTAAGGATTTATCATCAAGCCTTGGATATATGATTTAGCCTTTATGGCAACTAAATTTGTTGGATTGATCTCAAATCGATATGCTTTCCTTTCCATTTTTAATTTATACTACTTTAAATGGATATATACTACTTTCGTTTTCAGAATTGCCAATCTTTATATATATTTAAAATGAGCCTGACAGTTTTGAGTCAAAAAAAGAGAGAGAAAAAGATGTAACTTTATCGAGTTTAAAATTCTCTAAGTTTAAATGAATTTAAAGGAAAATGTGAAAATAGATACCCAGATCTGTTACAAAATAGTTTCTCTAAACCTTAAAAGCCAAATTTAATTTTTCTTCTGTACATCACGTATGGTTTATATATAGTACTCCAGGCCCAAGACAGCCATCTAGGAAATGAATGCATAATATATGATGTTATCAATAGAAATTGTTGACATAAAAAGAAAATGACATTCTTGTTCATAGCTGCAAATTTATCTTATGGGGTTGGATGGGGACACAGTAGCACTGTATTAGAGGAAGAACAGAAAATGGAATTGCACTGTGGCAGTCTGTTCCATAAACACATAGAATGAATGGTGAAAAGCATTCTGCCTTGTAAACTATTTTTAATGTAGACTAGTCTCAGTATGAATTGTTTAAAAATACATATAAATATGTACTATCTGGATACTGTCTTTTTTCATATTCCCTGTCTCCAAGCCAGGTTTAAAACACTAGTTGGTTTTGTATTTGAGAAACTAGAATAAAAGTGGTCAAGGTTTTTGAGTCCCAAGAGAAATAATATCTTTTGCTTGCCCAAAGAGAAGCTTGTAGGAGCACAGACAGTAGCTTGCCTCCCCTGCAGCTGTACTCCAGGGAAGGACAATGGTAAGGAATCTTATTTTGGTGGATTGTAGCCACTAGAATTATTAGGAGTTATAACTTGCCTTTTTTTTGGGGGGGGGGAGAAGTAAGACTTGATCACAAAATAAATTTTGTCTAACCTGTATTTATTTTTATTATAGAAACTCAACTTTAAGCAAACAGCGATCTATATAAATCCTTTTGTTTATCAGAAATGGGGACAGAAACACTAATCTTTCACCAAAAATTCCTATTTGCAGAAGTCAAAAGTACAGTTTTTGTTCATAAAAAGTACAATTATTCTTCATGAAAATTGCAAATGAAGCACATTTCAGTGTATGCCATTAATTTCTAACCAGCTTTACTGAGATATAATCCACAGACCTCATAATTCGCCCATTTAAAGTTTCAGTTGCTTAGTAGTTTTCAATAGGTTTCTTTTTAGTACAGACACTAGTAAGTGCAACCATTGCTATAGTCAATTTTAGAACATTTTCATCATCACAGAGAAACCCAGGACCCTTTAGCTATCACTTCACTATTCTTCTTTCCTGACTCCGCCTCAATGGTTACTAATCTAGTTTCTGTCTCTACAGATTTGCCTATTCTGGACATTTCATAGACATGGAATCATATAATACATGGTCTTTTGGGATTCGCTTCTTTCCCTTAGCATATTGCTTTCAAGATTCATCCATGCCGTAGCATGTATCAGTACTTTATTATTTTAATGACTGAATAGTAGTCCATCGTATGAATTTTATTTATTGATTCATCCATTGATGGATGTTTCTCTCTTTTGGCTATTGTGAGTAGTGCTACCAGGAACATCTACTCGTATGTACAAGCTTTGAGTTTGAACACCCATTTTCTGTTCTTTGGGGTATATACCTAGTGGAATAGCGGGGCCACATGGTAATTCTGTGTTTACCTTAGGAGGCGCTGCCAAGCTGTTTTCCACAGTGGCCACACCATTGTGCATCCCACCAGCAATGTATGAGTGCTCTACGCCCTCACCAACACTTGTTTTTTTCCATTCTTTTGATTATAGCCATCCTAATGGGTGTGAGTGGTATCTTATTGTGGTTTTGTTTTGCATTTCCCTAATGGTTACTGATGTTTAGCGTCTTTCCATGTGCTTGTTGACCATTTGTATATTACCTTCTTTGGAAAAATGTCTATTTACATTCTTTGCCCATTTTTGAGTTGGGTTGTTGTCTTCTTTTTTGAGTTTTAAGTGTTCTTTATATATTCTGGATACCAGGCCCTTATTAGATATGTGATTTTGCTACTTATTTTGAAGGTGCAAATAATGATATTGGTTGAAACACAATATTGTTATGTATTGTTTTCTAGATCATAGGTATGCAGCTTCTCAAGGAGCAAGAAATTCATTTTATACTTTAGTTACTTTCAAAGTGCTAAGTACAGTGCCTGGCTATATAGTAAAACCTAAGTAAAATTCTAACAAATGATTGAAAACAAGGACCTCTTCAAAAGAACCTTGGGGGTCTTTTTTGCAGTTATAGATTACTTCAACTTTGGTTGTCTGCAATTAGCTCTAACGTGTGATAATTCATGGATAACTAGCATTTATCTATTTTGCAGATGTCACCAAGATCACTGCGACTTGGATGTGGAATATGAGCACAGCCAATTGTGAACAGGAGATTAGGGTGCGATGGATGGGAGTATTTTGTCTTTGTATTTGCTCCCTAGAATGGAGCTGATGAGCTCAGCGGGGAAAACATTTGGGTACATTATGTTCCTTCAACAATGTATGAAAGGCTACCAAGGAAATCTTGAGCATTCTCCTAAAATTGGAATTCATATGCAGCTCATTTTTTATTCACATTGTGGTATAATATACAGGAGAAATATATAGGAATAATATTTCCTATACATAAGCGTATGTTCCTCTTTAGGAACGTAACTTATGAATTTTAGGAAGAAATGTTGATTTACCAAAAGGGTTAGAACTTCTTAGTAGGTTTTAGAAATATATATTATCAAAGTAGGCAGCTTTAAAATAAGGACAATCAGTTCTAGGACGCCTGGTAGAGAGCTTCAATTTGAATAATTTGGAACTCTCATATTAAAAATTACCAAGGAGCCACCTAGCTGTTTAGTGTTCAGAGTATGCTGTGCTTCTTGGTCTGTCTCTGGTTTTATATCAGTTTTATCTAAAATTTCCCAAAGATAGCCACCAGCTCATTTTTCTTGTCTCTCTGCCTGCCTTTTGCTTCTGCTGTTGCCTCTGTGTTCATGGTTTCGGAAGCTCAAATTCTAGCAATGATCTCTGAACTCCTGAAGTATTTATTTCATGATCACTCTTGAAGTTTTGACATTGTACCTTGCATTGTGGTAATTTGTGGACAAGCCCCTTGAAAGGAGAAAGCTTCTTCAGTGCTTCCCATCTCTACTCTGACACCTCTCCTGGGTGCTCTGCACAGGCCTGCAGGAAGCATCTGTTGATTCAATATATTCTTTGCTAAGCAGACTGTTCTTTGCTAGGGTTCCTGAGCCTGTTTTGTTTGGTCACTTTTTTAAGTAGAGAACGTAGGAAGGGGTGCCAAGAAAGACTCGAACTCAGTTGATGTCGACAGCCCATCCCTCCCAGGCTGTTTGAAGCGTATGCTCCAAGCAAAGGCCTTAAAACCACCATGACATATAGTTTTATAAACATTACCTTCTGTGCACAGGGATCATTGTCCACCTCTTACCTGTAGGCATTTGGAAGTAGATTTGTAAGGCCCTCCCTGTGACTAAGAATACCTGAGATTAACCTAGACATTTGGCTGCAAACAACTAGAATCTACACTTCTTGTTTCTCATCATTTTCCCAAACCCAATTGTTTGGGGAGTTTGCAGTATAGCCGTTTATTTCTCTCTTTAGGTCACTGTCTTCCTTAGGTAGCAATTTGTGTTAAATTAGCTAGTACATTTCAGGCATGACTTTGAGTCTTTAAGGAGACGGGGCCATAAGATAATGTGGTTTTCGAAATAGTGACTGACTGGATTTTAACCTAGAACCAGAAAATGATGAACTATAAAATTAGGGCTCAATGCACAAACCCATTCACTCTTGTTAGATGAAAGAAGTAACCTTAAGTCATGGCTTCGATTAAGACATTCTTACTTCATTCATCATAGGTGATTTAAATAAATATGTACCTTTAACAATACTGCATTTCTGGAAACACCATTGATTTTTTTTTTCTAGTTCAGTGAGTATGACTTTTATTGTCATCATGAAAATAAAAATGAAAGTATTCTAAAACATATAAATTCCTTTGTTCAATCACTCAGCAAATATTCATTGAAGGCCTACTGTGGGCCAGAAGCATCACACATTAGAAAGAATATGTTTTAAAGCAGAGATCTGGATGTGAATCACTGTGCTACCGCTTATTAGCTGGGAGTACTTGGGCAAGTTTCTTGACTTCTCTGAACCTCAGGTGTTTTGATCTATCTGATGGGATTAATAATGGTTGTTTATAGGGTACTCCTGTAACCCAAGGCCGAGCATTTGAACTGCACAAATGTCAGTTTTATCACCTTACTCTGCTTCTCTCAGACTCTCCTTTTGGTACACACACATGTGCATGTGCACACACACGTGTGCACACAGATGGACACTAGTGGTGCATGTAAATTCACTCATGGCTTGGCTTCCAGTTGAAAGAAACATTCTAACCAAAAAAGAGGAAGTTACTGAACTAGTATTTTGGGGGCTTATCTTGTCACCCTCACCCTCGGATTGGCAGGGGCTCTTCAACAGCTGACAAGCCCCGGTCTATTGCCCTGTTAATTATATACACACAAACCTTCCTGCTTCTTATCCTCTCTTCCACTTCCTGGAAACAGTCTTTAAAGAAAGCATTCTTTGCACAGCCTGCCTTCCTCTGTTTCAAATTTATCCACACATTTTTTTCCTGCATTCACAAAATAAAAATAGTTGTGCCGAGGGAGTGTGGTGCAGCTCACTGTCTGGGAGGATCACCAACTGTTCTGGGGCTGGACTAGTGATTGAAAAGTCACACCCTTTCCCACAATCATAATGCCAGGCATGCACGGCGACTGCCATATATGATGGAATGACCGTGCCTGGTAGTAGGGCCACTTTCTCCTCTCTGCTTCCATTGGAAGTCAGGGCAACAGCAATGAACCAACCAAAGCAGGGGCTCCTGGGTTTGCCCAGAGGCTGGTGAACACGCTTCTCTTTCCAATTCTCCACTTCTTCATGTTGCCTTGACCTGCTCAGCCTCTGAGGGGTGTTGGGGCAAGGGAGACCCACAAGGCCGTTGCCATCCAGTGTAGCTGGTTACCCGAGTCCTTGAGAAGTTGAAAGCAAATGTGATTTTACATTATTTAATAGAAAGTTAAATGTTGTCCAGGAAAACCGTGACTTTGCAAGTCTAGCACAGAACTTCTTGCTTCGACATGAAGATTATTTGACATGAATGCTTTCCCACTGGGTAAGCAGAACTGTCAGGTAGCGATGTGCAGGTTGATGGAAGGGACACTGGACTTGGGTCTGGAAGGAGCCCCCAAATAGTTCAGTGGTCAGTGCTGTTAAGTCACATGAGCCTGTTAGGCTTAAGTTTCTTCACCTCTAAAATGAAGAAACCTGATTAGATCTACGATTCTCAGCTGTTTTTCTTTCCTAGCACCCACATCAGCAGTAACGTTTCCAATATGGTCTTGATGGTCTAAGAGTAAGTACGTCCCAGTGGCCAGGAGAGGAAGACGGGGCTGGTTTGGAGGTTCTTTAAAGAAATTCTTTGGGTGATTTTTGTATGCAGCCCCAGGAATCGTGTCTCTTTTCTCTTTAGAATCACTGAATTAGGTGCTTTCTAAGGTCCCATCTATTTTTAAAATCATGTGTCCAAAGAGATAAGAAGCCGTTTAATTGTAGCAACTGAAAATATAAGGCTATTTCCTTTAGAGACAAATGCTTATTTAAAAGATTGCAGGAGTCAAGTGGCTTAGGCAAGTAAAATACACAAAAACATTTTAGGCCATCATTTTCAAAGTCTTAATCATAGTTGTTATTTTGTTTTGTTTTCTTTTCCCAACATCACCCATTTGCCCTAGCCTATCTGGGCAATAAGGGGATAATGTTGCTCTGGCAATTGTGGGAAGCACACTGTCCCTAGGACGGCAGAGAGAGGAGGCAGAGGAAGAGATGGCTTTTCAGAATTCAGAGTCTAACAGTGTGATCAGAAAGAAGAAGGAAAACAAGCAGAAATAAGAAATGTGTGTTGTTCAAGAAGGCCTCTCACAACCCGGGCCCAGCTGTCTGCCACTGATCTTGCCATCCCTTGGTGGACAGCTCCAAGGGCTGAGGGGGTTCTTCACAGCGTGGCAAGCTACTTCCCTGTAGCTTCCAGCTGCTTCTGCTAGTTCTTCTGGGAGCTACGTAGACTTGTCTATTGAATGTCCTTGTCTTTCAAAGAATTGGTGATATGAAGATGACTATCATGTCCACCCACTCCCACACACATAAATCTTGTCCACATAGGTCTATTTTCCAGTAGTTCCTCATCTGAAGTCACTTTCAGACACAGAAGGCACAAACCACAAAGGAAACAAAAGGACATTAAAGGAAAATGTTCTGGACAGTAACATCCCCTAAACAAAGCAGAAAGACTCAGATTGGGGACAGATGTTTCTTTAGGAAGTGGGATTAAGATGCAGATGGATCAGTAAGCCAATAAGAAAGGATAATTCACGGGATAAACGCTCAAAGAATAGGAGCAGGCAATTCACAGAAGAGGAAACATGGTGGCCAATTAGCATAGGAAAAGATGAAATGATTTTCGTTCCCAAATACATCTTATCACTTTCCTCTGTCTATATGGCCCTTCACTGGCCAGTAGAAATGAGGAATTTGCCAATTCCCTCCGAACCTATTTTGTGGAGAGGAGTCACTATCAGAAGTGACTGTCTTGGAGACTGTTGTTTTAGAGTGACTGTAAGCCCATCCACCACTGTTCTGTAGTTACGAAAGGTGAGTGGAGCTGGGGCCAGCTCTCTGGAGCCATCTCAGGTCCTAACTACAAAATCTTGCTGAGTTCTTGGGGCCACATTTGTGTTGGGTGGTCTGACCACCGAGAGGCCCTTCTCAACGCTCAGAGCCACAGCCAGCAATTACGCTCAGTTAACAGCACATAGCCCCCTGCCTTTTGCTCTGCTTCCCTCCATCACCGAGACTGCTGAGTCTGTGAGAAGCACAGGACGGAAGGAACTGACGTGGTGCTTAGACTGTAGCATCTTATCTTGCCTGGGAGTATTTTCTCAACATCCGAGAAAACATGGAACTGACTCATCTGGTTGGAGTTTTACAAAAATGTGATTGCAGATTTCTTGTGATTTCATTCTGCTTTGGTGTCAAAATTCATCCGACGACAAAAAATGTGTGTGAAATCACATTCAGATTTAGACACTTCAAGAGGAAGTTATTTTTACCACAGTGGGAAGAAAACAGAAAGTGATGACTGGCAGAGAGGCCACAGCAGGGCTGAGGAAAAAGGTGGGGCGTCTGAGCAGTTGGGGCTTGGACATGCTCGCATGTCCCGTCTTGCCAGGCTGGCCTGGGGATTGTGGTGTGGTCCCCTTAGCTGGCAGGTCGAGTGAGGCGTTCCGGTCTGGAAGACCTGCCCGGAGGAGAAGAATGTTGCCATTACCTCTGGGTGTCATGCCAGTTTCGGCAGCGTGGGGTTAACATTGGTTACTCCTGAAAATGTGTGTTGTGCTTTCCACAGGAATCACTCTCTGACTGAGATCTGCGGATTTCACGGGCATGAAAATGGAGGAAAGGGTTCTGGAAAGCTGCATAACTATAAAAACCAAATGGCGCAGTGTCTTTGTTTTGCTTTAGCAGATGACAGGACAGAGGCCGGAGTATTTTCTATGCTGTGCTTTTCCCCACCCAGGAGACTGCCCTTGCTTGCTTGCCCAGCAGAGATTCAAGGCCCCACAGAGTCGGCAGTGGTTGTGGCTCTGTCCTTCTCGCCCTGCTGCGAGATGAAGCAGTTCCGAGAAATTAAAGGGAGGGAGTAGGAAGTATTTGTTAGCACCTGTAACCTCTGTCTTTTTATTGCCCTTTTCACCCGGGCAAAGGATCTCTAGAGCTACCATTTAGTGATGATATTTTGAGTCTCGAGTTTTGTAGCTTGATGGTGAGCTTTTCAAATGCATTTGGACAATACTTTCTTCAAGTCTTCTTGTGTTTCTCATGGCGGGGAGAGGCCTGTAGGCTCTATGTGCTTGCGTCTTGAAATGCCCATAGTTACAATGGTGTCACTCTATTTCTGACCTGCGCTCTGGCTTAGAGAATGGATGTATGGGTATGTTGTTAAGTGCTAGGTAGGGAAAACATTCTTGAACATAAACTTTGATTTCCGGAAGGGCTTTTATCTTTGTGTTTCATTTCTTTTATGGCATAATGCATTGCTGTTTCAAAATATAGCGCCCTTTCGCCAGCTTTTTCCTGGCCACCTTGTCGGAATGATAGGCGACCTTTTGTTAATTTCAGAGTAAGTCTTGCCCACAAGGCTTACACTTCATTGAAGTTTCACATCAATGAGACACAGGATCAGAGAACATATGTTTTCCTATTGCTTTCATATGCCTACCCTCCTGCACATGTGGCTTGGCAGTCATCCTCTCTTTCTATCTCTTCCATCGATTCAGGTTCATTCCTTCAACAAATGTTAAATGTTCATCAAAGCTGGTTATGTGCTGGGTGCTAGAGATAGCATGACTTAATCTATAATTTTTTATTTGGTTGTGACTTATAACATTTTAGCTTTCAGTTTTTCTATACCAGCTCATCTCAAACTTTAATGTGCATTCAGATCACCTCGGGATTTGTTAAACTGTAGATTCCAGTGCGGTAGGTTTGAGATGGGTGGGGCCTGAGAATCTGCAATTCCAACAAGCTCCCAGGTGTTACTAGCACCCCCTTGGAGGACCACAGTCTGAGTAGCAAAGGTCTATACTGTAGCATTTCTGGGAAGTAATACTTGTAAACAGACAAGTAAGTCGGGATTTAGCCCAGCGCATTAAAGATCTGTGCTATTAAACATTTTATCCATTTATTTTTAATTGAATTTTAATTTGCCAATTTGTTTGAATTTAAGAACATTAGATTTTTCTTAAGTGAGAATCACACAGTTGCCCGATTCAAGTTTAAAAGCGCTTATATATTCTTTTTATTAATTTCTGCAGTCCACAGTATTGAAATGCAGGCTGTTTGTAAATTTGTGAACATACATATTTTGATCTAATGTCAAGCTCATTAGTAAGCACAGGAAGTAAAACAACTGATCTTGGGTGTGAAGTTTCCTCAGATAATTATTGCAGATTCTGCACTGTTTTACATTTTGATGTTGAGGTATAGTATCAAAATTCATTGCCAAGTGTCCCTATTAGCCTGGTACTCCAGGTAAATATTTTTTTTTTTTATGGTCAGAGCAAATAATTGGGTGCACATAGAGCAAATAATTAAAATGACTTGGTGTAATGCTTTAAAAACACAATTTTAAGAAATAATGAAAACCATTAAAGCATGCTCATTATAGAAGGCTTGGAAAATAGAGAAAAGCACAAAGAAGAAAGTAAAAAGCATGTCAATTCCCTTATAACTGCTTTGCTTTGGTTATATGCTTCTCCCTCCACTCTGCAGTATCACAAATGTCACTCCATGTCTTTACATGTTTTTCTTCATTGGTTTTCTTTTTTTTGTTGTTGTTGTTTATAAAGATTTTATTGGGGATTTAGGGAAGGGGAACAGTGTTGGGGAATTGGGGAAGGGGAACAGCCAAGTTGTTGTCCTTCAATCTTAGTTGTGGAGGGTGCAGCTAGCTCAGCTCCAAGTCCAGTCGCCATCTGGCTGCCCGTCGGCAGCTCCTGGAAGCTCAGATCAAGGTCCTGTGTTCAATCTTAGTTGCGGGGGTACATAGTCCACCATCCCATGCGGGAGTGGAACTGGCAACCTTGTTGTTAGAAGCACGTGCTGTCACCAGCTGAGCCATCCTGTCACCTGTTGGCAGCTCAGTGGCAGCTCAGCTTGGGTGCAGCTCACTGGCCTATGTGGGAATCGAACCAGCAACCCTGTTGCTCAGAGCTCGTGCTCTTAACCAACTGAGCCACTCGGCCGGCCCCTAAATTGGTTTTCTTGGTGGCATAGTATCTTGTGAAAGTACAATCATTCCTTTAGCAAGGACTTTTTGATATTTAGCTCATTTACAGTTTTTCATGATTCTGCATAAAACTGTGATGGACCTTGTTAAATTTTTGCATACTTCTCTACTTTGCTGGGGTAAATTCTTGGACTTGGAATGACTGGGTTAAAGTGTGTACCCGTCTTTAAATTGCTTTTAGTACTAATTGCCATATGTTTTGGTGTATTTCACCTGCAGTCTATAACCTGTTTAGTTCATACCCTAATAAGCACTGGAAATAATCTTATAAAACTCCTCCCCACACATTCAATTGATAACAAATGATATTCTTATGTCCTAATTTGCATTTATTTGCATATATTGAAATTGAACAATTTGACTATGTTTTTATAAGACATCTTTTTTTTTTTAATTGGAATTATAGCTTTGCCCTGTCCCTTTTTTTTCTTTATAAGTGTGTTCTTTCATCATCTATTGATGGGCATTTAGGTTGCTTCTATATCTTGTCTATTATAAATAGCACTTTAGTGAACATAGGGGTGCATATATATGTTTGAGTTAGTGTTTTGAATTTCTTTTTTTTTTTAAGATTTTTATTGGGGAATTGGGGGGATGGGAACAGTGCTGGGGAATTGGGGGAAGGGGAACAGACAAGTTGCTGTCCTTTTGTTCTTCAGTCTAGTTGTGGAGGACGTTGCTTCACTGGCCCAAGTTGGCACCATCATTGCGCTCTTCCTAGACGAGGCAGATCAGTCACCGGCTTCTGGACGGCCGCTCACGCTGGCTGCTGGCTACACACGGTAGCCCATGGCAACCCACTGCCACAGGGGCTGCAGCCTACACCGTTGCCGGCAACTCACAGCAGCCCAGCTCCAGGTTGAGCTGTTGTTCAGCATCTTAGCTGTGGAGGGCAGTGTCACTGGCCCTCATATGTGGGATCTGAACCGGGGCCCTCTGGCATCCCAAGCCAGTTCTTAACCATCGCGCCACTCGGCCGGCCCTTGAATTTCTTTGGAAAATACCCAGAAGTGGAATTGCTGGATCATAAGTTAATTTTATTTTAAAATTTTTGAGGAACCTTCATACTCTTATCCATAGTGGCTGCACTGACTTGCAATCCCACCAACAGTGCACGAAGGTTCCCTCTTCTCCAATCCTCACCAACACTTGTTGTATGTTGATTTATTGATGATAGCCATTCTGACAGGTGTGAGGTGGTAGCTCATTGTGGTTTTTATTTGCATTTCTCTGATGATTAGTGACATTGAGCATCTTTTCATATGTCTATTAGCTATCTCTATGTCCTTTTTGGAGAACTGTCTATTTAGGTCCTCTGCTCATTTTTAATTGGATTTTTTTTATGTTGAGTTGTATGAGTTCTTTACAAATTTTGTATATTAACCCCTTATCAGATGTATCATTGGCATATGTCTTCTCCCATTCTGTAGGTTGTCTTTTCATTTTATTGTTGATTTCCTGTGCTGTGCAAAAACATTTTAATGTGATATATTCCCATTTGTTTATTTTTTTCTTTTGTTTCCCTTGCCCACTGAGATATATCAGAAAAAATATTACTAAGAGCAATGTCAGAGAGCTTACTGCTTATGTTTCCTTCTAGGGGTTTTATGGTTTCGGGCCTTACATTTAAGTCTTTAATTCATTTTGAGTTTATTCTTGTATATGGCATAAGAAGGTGGTCCAGTTTCATTTTTTTGCATGTATCTGTCCAGTTTTCTCAATACCATTTATTGAATAGACTGTCTTTACCCAACTCTATATTCTTGCCTCCTTTGTCATAAATTAAATGACCATATAGCTGTGAGTTTATTTGTGGGCTCTCTATTCTGTTCCATTGATCTATGTGTCTGTTTTTATGTCAGTACCATTGCTGTTTTGATTGCTATAGCCTTGTTGTATAGTTTAATATTGGTAGCATGATATTTCCAGCTTTGTTCTTCTTTCTTAGGATTGCCGTGGCTATTTGGGTTCTTTTGTGGTTCCATATAAATTTTAGGATTATTTGTTCTATAATAGTTCTGTAAAAAAATGCCACTCGTATTTTGATAGGAATTTTATTGAGTCTATAGATTACTTTGGGTAGTATGGACATTTTGACCATGTTAATTCTTGCTATGCATGAGCACAGTATGTGTTTCCATTTATTTTTATCTTTCTTGATTTCTTTCTTTAATGTGTTATAATTTTCCAAGTACAAGTCTCCAACCTCTTTGGTTAAATTTATTCCTAGGTTTTTGTTTTTGTTTTGATACAATAGTAAATGGGATTGTTTTCTTAATTTCTCTTTCTGATAATTTGTTATTGGTATATAAAAATGCAACCAATTTCTGAATATTAATTTTGTATGCTGTTACTTTACTGAATTAATTGATCAGCTTTAATAGTTTTTTGATGGAATCTTTAGGGTTCTCTCTATATAGTATCATGTCATCTGCAAACAATAGTTTTACTTCTTCCTTTCCAATTTGGATGCCTTTTATTTCTTTTTCTTACTTGATTGCTGTTGCTAGGACTTCTAATACTATGTTGAATAAAAATGGTGAAAGTGGACATCCTTATCTTCTTCCTGATCTTAAGGAAAATGCTTTTAGCATTTTCCCTATTGAGTCCGATGTTATCTGTGGGTTTTTCATATATGGTCTTCATTACGTTGAGATATGTTCCTTCTATTCTGACTTTGCTGAGAGTTTTTATCATAAATGGATGCTGGATTTTGTCAAACACTTTTTCTGCATCTATTGATATGATAATATGATTTTTTATCTTTCACTTTACTTAGGTGGTGTATCAATGAATTGTTTTGTGGATATTGAATCAAACTTGCATCCCAAGAATAAATACTACTTGATCATGGTGTATAACCTTTTTAATTTATTGCTGGATTTGGTTTGCTAATATTTTGTTAGGTACTTATTGATTTTTGTAGAAGAACCTCCCTTGATAATGTAAATTAAATTTTAGTCTATTCGATGTTTTTATTCCTTCCTTATTCTCCTAGAGGGCTAAAGATTCTGTGTGTGTGTCCTAAGACCTTTCACTGCCTCACTTTAAGTTGTGAGTTTAATGATTTAAAGTTTTGAAACATTTATCCTGTGATCATTTGATAAGATTTTAATTTTTAAATATTTTCTCAAAATTGAGTGTGCTGAACACATAAAGCTTTTCATAAGAGTTGCTAGTCTAGTCTCTAATACAGACATATAAATTCATTATTTTCATGCATATATTTGTGGTAACAAAAACTCATCCACATACCTTGGGGAGCACAAGGGAGAGAGAGAGTTAGAACAAGAGGGCTTCATGAAGAGGTGACTGTTGAGCTGGGTGTCGAAGCATAAATAAAAGTTTGCTGGGCAGAGCTGTGGGAAAAAGTCATTGCAAACAGAATGAACAGTACTTGTAAAGGCAAGCCAGTGGGGAAAATGGTGGCACCTTTGGGTACACCAGGCATTATAGGGTGGCTGATGAGAGACTGTGGGAAGAGGGCGGGAAGTGGGTGGGAGAGTTGCTGCAAGGTAGGCTCCTAATATAAAAGGGTAGATCACGAAGGAACTTGTATGCAATGGGGAAACCACCGAACATTTTCAGACCACAGAGTGATCGCAGATTTGTTATTCATGAAGATAACTCTGAAAACAGAAAGCCATGGAAGAGCCTAAGCAGGTGTCTGAAATGGTCTTCAGATGTGAACAGCGAGTTCATAAAGTATTTGCAGAGGTGTTATTACACTTGCTTCTGTCCTCTCCTGCGTGGTGGGTGTTCAGTTCGCTTTGCAGATGAGGAGCCTGAGTCCAGAGATGTTTGAAGGGCCCTGAGCTGCTCAGCTGACAGAGTGGGGAAAGGAGGAATTCTGTATCCAGTCCAGGCCTTCTCAGGCCCAAGTGGTCTTTTCCTTTTCACCCCAGGCCATACAAAAATATATTTCTACAAAAGTCCTGAAGTATTTTTCTAACTCTTTTACCGAGAACTCTCCAAGTAGTTTCATCTTGATAAAGAAAGTTTGACAAGAAAACCAACTTAACTCTTATCCTGAAGGTGTTTATTTAGTATAATGTAGTCATGTCGATTCGCCTCCTTGCTGACATTTTCCTGTTATGATAACATACTACAAGCTGATGGTTTATTTTCTTTGATTAACTAAAATGGGGGGAGGGGGAGGGAATCCCCACTGCATTTTTATTAGGATAGGATATAACATATCCTGAATTGATGATTCATTTATTACTTTGATCATGCCATTTTGTCATAGATTAAGTTGGCATTTAGGGTATGATTTCTTGTTGTTTTAAAAATGACTGTTCACTGAGGATGACAGCTTTGCTGTCTCGGTAGCTTTATGGAAGATTTCTTTAGAAGTGCCTCCGCTTATATCTTACCTAAGTCCCATATGCTGGGGCTGTGGATCTTGTATTCTGAGTGTAGCTTTTCCTAAAGCAGTTCAGCCCTCCCAACCTGCTGGAAGACATCCATCCTTATCTCTAATGCCACTTGCTCTGGGAGATTTAAAGCGAAATGGTCTAATCATTTTGTTTTGGTTTTGTTTTATTTTTAACCAGCAACAGGTTTCCAAATCTCCGATTTTGTTAAAACACAATGGGAGGAGATGGGTCGCAGCCACAAACAAATTGAACTGTGCTAAGATTGGTGTGGATGGGCAGGTAGCCTATTTGACCAGCTGAATTTCAGGAAATCTTTTTAAAGAAGGGATGAAGGGAAAAAACACTCAGGTGGGTGCTCCAACATGAGTGAGCCTGTCTGAACTTGCCTAGGGTCTGGCATTTTTTGGATTCTATATGTTTATTAAAGTAATTATAACATATATCCAGAGTGAGAGAGTTTTTGTAGCTATACATTAAATATATATCTGAGTTTTTTGCAGACCAAGGCAAAAGGGAATAAAACGTGTTATGTCATCATTATCTAATATAAGAAACATACCTGTTCATTGAGAAAGAACAGCCTGTCTTTTCTTACCTCTAAATTATAGGAGAAGTTTATTTGAGCTTAGAGTATTATAAAGGACAGTAACTTCTGCAGTTTTGTTTTTTTTTCCCACAGAGGATAACATGTTTTCATGAGGCTGGGCCATACATTGGCCCTTTATAAAAGTGAAAAGCATAATATTAAGTCGCAGCTCAGCGACGGCATTTTCCTGGAAGTTGAGCTGTTGCAGTTTGGGTGTTCTTGCTTTTTAGTGGGTTTATGTGTTCAAAAACTGGGTATTGAGCACGGCCCTGATTGTTTCTCTGAAGTATCCGTTTCTTCAGCTTTATTTTCTGGCAGGAACAGGAAAGCAGTCAGTTGAATGTTGTTAAGTGCTGAGGTGTAGAAATTCAGTGTGGCTGAGTGAGTGTGCTTGTTGCGACGGGATGACTAAGCAGCGGGAGTGATGTTCACCTTTCCAGGTTGGGCAGGCCGCTTGGGGTCTGCTGGGCCTGGTGGAGGCCCGGGCTTGGATGAGGTCCTCCTGGATCTCAGCATGTTTTTTCTAATCAGCAAGACGTGGGCTCTGGCAGCCGAGCTTGGGCCAGAATCTTTCTCAGAGGGAGAAATTCTGAATAAACATAATTTGAATGCCTTAACAGCTGACTTCTTACAGGACTTTTATCAGAAAGCATCTAACATGTTTTCACTACCTGTGAGAGAATAGAACTTATTTTACTGGCTTTTCTCTTCAACAGCTTTCAAAATGATTGTTTTTAGTATTGACCCCTTTTTCCAATTCAGCAAACTTTTGCAGTCTTGCCATATTTTAGGCACTCTTGGGTATATGAACTTGCAAAAATATATGAAGAACTTAAAAAAAAATCATAGAAAATAAAGGCTATAATATGGCCTTTATTTAAATAGGTAGGTTATAATATGGGACTTAAATTTCTTTCCACATCTTTTAATTTCACCTAAATTTATTTGAACAGAAAATGGCCTTTTTTTTTCATGTTTGGAATAGGATGACATGCATAAATTAAGAGTCTAATTTATTTTTCAAGTGTAAATGAGGTAAATGGAAACACCAGGAGACTGTCTCTCTCTCTCTCTCTCTCTCTCTCTCTCTCTCCTCTCTCTCTCTCTCTCTCATATTTTTAGTACACTGAAGTGGTAAATATTCAAGTCTTTTTCTCCTGGTGTCATTTTTTTAAATTTTTTTATTTTTACAGTACATCCGCATTTTTCTCTTGTTATTTTTTGAAAGGGACACTGTAAGGGACAGAGTGGTGAAATCGCACCAATGCCAGGTGTCAGGTTCTGGGGCATCTCAGAATCGGGTTTTTGTGTACCTTTGGGCACTGTGCACACAAAGACTTTTCAGGCGGAATTGAGCCGGGATTGTTGGAAAGAGTCAAGTTCTCAGTCAACTGCCCGGTTAGTCCCTTCTAAAACTGATCTCCCTGAGAACTTGTCATGCTGGCTCGTGTTTCCCCCCAGCTCTCCCCGAACGCCTTTCCCGCACTTTGCAGAGTTTTACCTGAATCTTAGCCTGCTGGTGTCAAACACCTCCAGGTGCTAACGGAAGAATTCAAAAGGCTGGTGTTGCGAAAGTGCGTGACTCCTGATGGTAACAGAGGTTTTTGCAAGTCAGGTTGTTTCAGTTCTTTGCTTTCAACCCAAAGTGAAGGAGTTCAAGTTAAATCAAGTTATTCAAGGAAGCAAGTTATCTCTTCAGGTAGATGATCAACAGATCGCTACAGGATTTAGAAAGACGTTAAGACAACGTGAGTGACATCTCAGTAACATAACTGCCTCGATTCCCATCTACTAATTTATGTGAACAAGGTTTCACAGTGTCCATATTTTTTTAAATGAAAAGTAAGAATAAAATTGAAATAAGTAAAATTCAGTTATACATGTTAAGTAGTTAAACAACACAGCCCTGTTCATCTTATTAATTGGTGTATTTTCAATCATTTACTTTTGCTTTTTAATAATTTGTGAAATTTGGAAATCTTTGTTGTTTGATCACTTATGAACCAATGGTAATTTTAATAGTAAATCAATTCAAAATATATATTTTAAACTCTTAGAGCTTTATGTATGGTCACAGGAAAGTTTTAAAAATGAATTTTAATTTACACACACATTTTTGTTGTACAAAATAGAATAGAGTGATCAACATGTTCTCAAACAAAAAAAATATGTTCTGTTAAAACAAGAGTCTGTAGAGGAAATGGACTGAAAATACAAGGTACTGGGAAAAATGCATAAATGCAAGACAAGCCTGTTGATTCCTCCCTCCACCCCTTCCTTCCTTTATAATGGACTCACCTCTAACAAGGATTTTCCCATAATACACCTGTGTTATCCTCGTCCACCCTCTCCTGCTCTTCCCCGCTACCTGAGGTAACTGGTGTTCTCAATCTTGTATTTACCGCGAGCTTTTGTGGGGCTTGAATATTCTACATACTTGAAAGCTTTCTTTAGGAAAAAGAATAAATAATTATGAGTTAAAAGCCCAGCCAGTGCCCTGTCACCCAATGTGAGAGGGTGTAAGAAGAAGGCAAGTTAGAGTGGAAAGACACAGTGGTCTTAATTGATTGCAGTTAAATAGCTTACCTTTGCAGATTTTGTAAAAAACTAAGTGCGTTAGTAAGTTTATTTGTGTAAGTAAGGGCTCCTGAGGTTTAAGCTTCAGTAATTTCACTGTGAAATCTACCTGTCTCTCTGTGTGTGTGTATATTCTGGTTATTTGCATAAAAATGATATATTTGTTTTATTTCAAAATACTGGTATATATCTTGTTGGAAATTACACCTCTTGCAGCTTTTTAAACATATGATGAAAAATTCTGGATGTTGATTTAAAATGTGCTAGGACATATAAGTTCCTCAAAATTCTTATGAGTTTATGTGAGCACAAAGGTTTGATGACCATCATGGTAGAGAATAGTCCTTGCTGTTTTCACACTTGAAATTCTGTTGAGAGAGCACATAGTGGACCTTCATGGGTGGAAATGAACCCTACGGTGTGTGTTCAGGGGTTTCTGAATGGAGGAAACTGTCCCGGTCATCAGTGCCTATTACCAAGCCTTGGTACCTGAGAGCATGGCTGCACATTGACAGATGTCCTTGCCAGGGAGGCATGGGAAGCCAGTTTCTGCCATGCACCTTCCCCTCCCTGTCCTTACTGTTCCTGTGCTCCCCTTCACTCCCCAAGCTGTCATTGTTCTAAGTTACACCTTTGATTAAGCATGAAAAAACTTAAATGATGCAAGTTTCTATCTGCAAGGTTGTTTGATCTCATTTGGAGCATTTTAATGCTGAGCCCTTCCAAACTTGACATTCTCACACTCATCTCTTCATTTAGCAAATAGAAAGTAATTTGGTTGCCAGTTTCTTAGAGGCGGCAGGGATTATAAATAGCACGTCATTTCTTTGTTCATTGTCACAGTAAAAGTCGTGTTCCCTTTAGGTGGTGGTGGTGGTAGGCGGATTTTAACTTGATCCTACCAGCATTTATTGGATGGTATTTCACTGTGCCATGCACCTTATTTCAATTATGTTTGTAAATTCTTTGATGACAAGGCAGGGACTATGCCTTGCACATCTTTTTTGATTCGTCACAGCATCTGGTGCCATATTAGTACTTAGCAGAGAAAATGTAATCCAGATAGATTTAAATAGGAGTGTTGTTGAATTGAAAGTGTATTCATTTATGGAAAAAATATTTCTTGAACACCTACTATGTGCCAGGGGGCTTCAAAAGGCTGCTAGTCTGGTGAAGAAAATTCTAAGGTGAATCAATTGCCTACTCTGGGCTCAGTCACTATGTCATTTATTTTATTTGATTGTTACAGAATCCTAAATTATTAGTACTCCAGTTTCCTAATGGACAAGCTGAGGCTCAGAGATGTTAACCAATTTGCTGGGTAAGTGGAGATGTAGGGTTTGAACTGAGGCAGTGTTACTCCAGACCACTCACCACTCTGTTGTCAGTCCTTGGCAGTGAAGGTAGTTGGCCATAGTTTTAACCTTATTGGAAAAGAATCCCAAATGTGGGAGCTATTTTTTATGATGTCACAAGTTATTATCTCAATTTGATAAAAAATGAATTTTACACTCGGAGTGCTCAGAGAACAAGACATATATCTTTAATAGTCTTTTTTTAACCTGGAGGAACTCTGAGCTGAAAAGTTTCTTCCCCCCCCCCTATTATTACATCTAAAAATGAATAATTTATAGTATTATCAAATATCCAGTGTTCGAATTTTCTGATTGTCTTAAGAATCTTTTTTTAATTTAATTTTATTTATTTTTTAAATTAGTTTCAGGTGTACAACACAATGCAATAGTTATACTTTTTTTAAAAGTTTCTCATTTATACTTTATTTTTCACATGTTTTCAAGGACATGTGAATTTTAGAAAACGGTGCTTTTTTTCTTTTGGCTGAATTATAGGGCAAATTTACTTCCTATCAAAGAAACAGACAAAAAATGACAGATTATCTTTAAACCCCAGTTTGATGCTACTCTGGGCTTGAGCAGTTATGACATTTACATGCTTTTTGGTTCTCATTCAGGCATTTAGTGAAACTTCTTCCAAATTTTTTAAGTATATGACCGTTAGCTTACATTTTCCAACGTGTTCAACGCTTTTCTCAGCAAAAGTGCTTGTGGCAGATTTTTGAGGGTGGGAATGTGGTCAGTGACCTAATGGGGAATCACAGGGACTTGGAAATAGAGCTGTTTTATTGTAATGAGCCAGTTTGGTGCAGAATCATCTAATTCTTCTCTGCACGTGGTTAGTTTTAAAGTGAAACTTAAAGTTGAATGAGATATAGCTGTTGGAGTTCAGCATTTTGAAAAGAGGTAAAGGGACATACTTGTAATCAAAGGTTGTGTAAAACCTTAGTTATCTGCAGTGCCAGCTCCACGTAACAAAGTTTTCTAGAAAGTGAAGATTTGCACCTATAACAACTGTACCCCCCCCTTGTCTTAAACTTTTTTGTTGGAAATCTCTCTAAAACATGTTACACATTTTTTTCTTCTCAAATGGAACTGCTATGCATTGTTTGACTTTTTAAATGGCTCACAAGCTTTGCTAAGGCATCATTGGGGGAATGGCGCCTGTGACTCAGCTGTGTTCCCCGGTGTGTCAAGGTGGGTGGGGCTTGTTGTCCTCGCCATACCTACCCGGGGTCTGCTTTGCATTATGAATTCGGGTCTGCCTTCGTAGTCTTGCTGTCTGCTGTCTTGTCACTGGTGCTCTCCCTTGCTCTCAGGTGGCTGGCAGTCACAGCTCTCTGACCCCTGCTAACTTACTTGCTGCTTCTAATAGGCCGAGAATTTAGACAACAGGTTAACAGAACTTGTGGGAGTTGTCTATAAAACAGGGGTACTGGCTCTCCATGGAGCTCTAAATGCACGCTTGATGTTTTCCTCCCCGCAGACAGGAACCATGGCTGCTTTTGCTGTCATTTTATCCTCCACAAACACAGTGCCCAGCTCACCCAGCAGCACTTAATGACCACTGTATTTAATGAATAAATGAACAGCATTCATGATCTTTATCTCTGAGACTTGGCTAGTAGCTCATCAGAAGCCTTTTTGTTCGTTTGTTTAGCTCCTATTTTCAGCTGTGTTTGAGATGCCTGGGCCTGACGGATAACTCCGAATAAGTAAATAAGATTTGATTGAATTATGCAGTTTTGAGAGGTTTTTCTCAGATAATACCAAATCAAACCCCAAGCTAAACAAACAATTCTTAGTTTTTCTAAAATGGGGCTCAGTATGAATGTTTTAAATTGACTTCCTCATATTTACATAGCAACAAAATTAAAATACCAAAATAAAAATAATGTAAAAAAAATTTTGCTTTAATCTAATTTTCAGTTTAGAAATGTAGCAGGAAATGGGTCTCTGGAGTGGAGAGGGCTGGTCTCCTTCCCTGTAAGGAGTTCTTAGAGTCCAGAATTCCAGTTCCCAGCCTTTTTTTCTTTTCTAAGTCATTCCTGCAAGGCTTTTAGCGTCTTTATTTGATCGCATAAACAATAATTTCAGAAGCACGGAATGGAGATTTTGCCTATTAGAGATACTTTTTGTCTTATTTCCTTACATCAGGTGATTCGACTCAATGATTTGAAGTCCTGAGGATCCCAGAACCCTTTTGGACATCCTGTATCTTTGTGGAAAATGGCACCCCCTTGGGACTCGTTAGTTATACAAGGGTGCTTTTCTCAAAGGGGATGCACGTGCCATGGCTTGGTGAACAGAGCATCACCTGTCTTTCAGCCCTGCCCCCCTTCCCAGGCCACCTCACGTTGGGAACCCTGGTGTGGGCAATAGTCCTGCGAGGATCCTAATGTCACAGTGTCGCCTGCCACAAGGGTCATTGTAGGGTCATGGGTCTGAGTTCTGAGCTTTCAGAGTCCATCCAGCACACGTGTGGTCTACGGGCACATAAGACACCATCACTGACATTGTGTTGACCTAGGGACCAAAACCCCAGGGCCTTTGGGCAACTTGCTAAGGATTATAAAGCCAGAACACGGTGGTGTGGGGCCTTGAGCCAGAGCTCTGGTCTTCTCTGGCGTTTTCTAAGGCTTGTCCACTCCACCCTGACCAGAAAACCTATCCCCTTCTCTCTTCTCTCTATTCTCTGTCCCCTTGGTGGTGGGCATAGCAGCCCAGCTCCTCTGCCCTATTCTGTAAGGCCCTGCCCCAACCCCCTGGGCCGTGGCCCATAGCTGTGGCTGTCCTTACCAACTGTGGTGCCCATGGGGGACTTCTGTTTCCTTTGAATGACTAAGCTTTTACTACCAAACAATGTTCTTCGTGGAACATTTTTTTCCAACCAGAAAATGCTACATAAAACCTCCTGGAAAATTCCTCATTACTTCAGAAACGTCACTGTACTTCAATTGACTCAGCATTTTTGTGTGTGTCTAATTTTTAAGAATAGATATCAGACACTCTCCATTTCATTGAGGAAATGCAATAAAGACACAAGGAGAAGCATTATATAATACTAAAATGACATCACAACTCTCCCAAAGAATGCTTTTAGAGAGTTAGGATGTTTTCAAGGATATCTTAACATTTTTTCCTCCTCCACGTTCCTCACTGGATGTTTTCAAGAAAATCTCCAACTTTGTAGAGGAGATAAGATTGAAGGACAGGAAGATTTAATTAATGGATACCAGTGAGAATGCTGACATTTGGAATAAAGAGAGGGGCTTGAGGGAATCTGATTCTTGTCCTGCCTCTGTTTCTTCCACCATCACTGGGAAATAATAATTTCCAGACAGCCCACTCTGTGAGATGTTGTGCAGACAAAATGAGATGCAAATAATATATATGAAAGCACTTGGAAAATTCAAAAGTTAAAGGAGCTCTAGAATGTAGGTATCATCATTACTTGAAATATAAATATGGCTTTGAAATAAAAGAGGAGCTTTGGTCATATAAGTTTAGGAATATTAATTTATTCTCTCCTTGGAGATTCACAATACGTTTTAACATATTAAAGGACCCCCCCCCCACTAAGTCCTACAGGAAAGATATCCTATATAATTCTGTTTAACTTAGTGTTTATCAAAATTTTTTTCTCTCCTGTAAGGGAGGAAAACCTTTTCCTCTATCCTCTTAGATTATGTAACTGGAGCCTGTGAATTTAACCCTGCAACAGACAGATTAATAGGAGAAAAGGCATACATATTTTAATATTTTTATGTTCACAAGGGCTTTACAAAATATAAGTGAAAACTTAGAGGTAGTTAGACCTTCTAAACCATCTTAATAAAGGGTGATAAATTGTGCAGAAGTGACTACAAAGGAAAAGGGGATTTGGGCTCCTAGAGGGATAAATCGTGGGAAGGTAACTAGGAAATATATGGTAGATAAGGGTTTAGTAAAGTTTTTTATGCATACTCAAGTTGTCTCTGATGATAGGAGCTCAAGTTTTTTGTTTTTAATGAAAGTTTATTGGGGTGACAATTGTTAGCAAAGTTACATAGGTTTCAGGTGTATAATTCTGTAATACATCATCTATATATCATATTGTGTGTTCACCACCCAGAGTCAATTCTCCTTCCATCACCATATATTTGATCCCTTTTACCCTCATCTACCACCCGCCTCTCCCCTTACCCTCTGGTAACCACTAAACTATTGTCTGTGTCGATGAGTTTTTGTTTCTTCATTTGTTTGTCTTGTTCCTTTGTTGTTTTCAGTTTTATATCCCACATATCAGTGAAGGAGCTCAAGTTTAAATCATCCTTGCAGAGACTATTTTCTTCCTGGAGTCTGGTCTAAGTACAACTTTTCCCTAAAAAAACACAACTATTATTTCTAACAATTCTACCTTGTTTGGGCATTTTTTTTGTTCTCACCACTAACAAAGATATGTCCAGATATGTTATATGTAACATTTATATGCAACATCAGAGCTTCTTAGAGTTTTAGAACTGGAAGAAGGCTTAGAGATAGTCTTCTCTGGAGATTCTCAATTCCCATCCTGTTCTTAGCATGATGAAGAGGATACACTTGGGAGTGGAAACCTGGGGAACTTTGAAACACTACACATTTCTTTCTAACCTTCTAGTTACTACTCACTCCATCATCATGGCAGTAGTGAGGTCTCTGCCCCATGGGAGTGTGTCATATGCCTAAGGGGATTGGGGACAGAAACATGTTACATTACAGATCCAGTTCAACCCATATTTTACAGATGAAGACAGCAAAGCTGCCAAGTTCAATAACTTTTTCAAAGTCACACAACTTGACCAAGAGCAGCGCTGCCAATGATCAAGCCACTGCTTTTCCTTTGTACAAGTTTTTTTCCAAATGTCAACGATTTCTGTACTGCTTCCATAATTCATGCCACATCATGTACCCCCCTCTACCATCAAAGACATCATCATTTTAAATATCAACTTTCATATGTAAATAACTCATAAAAGAAACTTTATATCATTATTCTATGTAGAAATCTAAGAACCAGTTTCACTGCTCTGAAAAAAAAAAGGTAATGCTAAAAATGAATGCAATGAAAAGATACATTAAATCTTAACTAACGTTGCCTGTTCAAGGTTCTCAGCCTGAAGCTTTCTCTCTGCTTAAAAAGAGCGATTACCCAACTATAGAAATGGTAAAGACATGCTAGCCCCAAACTATGCCTTCCTTTTTTATGCAATCAACTGAAAGAGAATTGTGAAGGAAATAACATTCTCCCTATGTAATCCTACTTAAATGTTTGCTGACCTACACATGAACGAAAATTCTCTTGAAGTCCTACCAGTGACTGATCTGTGTCCCATGTGTTAGGTTCTGTTCCCCCAAATGGAATGCCGTATGAAGCAAATCATAGCTTGGTTTGAATCCAAGCTAGTTACAAGATCGTGGACTTAGTTGCAAATGGAGTATGCCACTGGAAAGAAGAACAAGTGAGAAGTACATATTTTGGCTGTTTATATTGTGTTAGTACATCCACTAACACCATTGGAAAAACTCAAAGCACAGTGCTTGCTACAGAATAGAAGTCCAATAAATATTTGTTGAATGAATGAATGCAAAGTGACAGTGCTATACCAAGTCAAGTAGAATTAACAGACTGTGGTAAGGGAAAGTTGCTGTGTTTTGGCCAAAGAAATCTTGAAATATCTTAGCAGTAGACGTGAAGCGTAGAAGACCCAATAACAGCTGAACGTGGTCATGAATATTTAACTTATCGTGAAGAGCACATATGCGTGTAAGCATTAAGAAGTCCTAGACCATTAGCTTTTATAGTCTGTGTGGCACTTCCTTTTATGTTGTCTTGGAGAGGCAGTGGTGCATTGTGAGGAGAATAGCAGCGAAGACCCAGATTTGAATCCTGATTTTACTCCCCAGTACCTAGATGATTTGGGGAGAACTATATAATCTCTTATGGGACTCCTCAGATCTGAAAATGAGGATTATTATAACACCTACCTCAAAGGTTGTTCTGAGAATTAAATGAGGCAATGCATATGAAAATCACTGTTTAAATGCTAAAGAACTATATTCATTAGTCCTTATTGAAATTACGTACCATTAAAATGACCAGTAAACTGCCACTTATACAGAATGGAGAATATGTGATTCTGATTATTTGAATATTCTGGATCTTGGAAATATAGTAAATGTCATTCTAATCTAAAAAAGAAAGATTACAATAAAATATCCAGACTATCAAAGGTATACTGAACACAACTAATTGTTTGGATGGGAATTCAAGATATTTCTGTATATTTCATGGCCAGCCTTGAACACTGGAATTGTACTAAAGCTATAGAAAACTACTGGAAAACGACAGACTCATACTAGATGCCTCAAACCATACACTTAAAATAAAGTAGTTTATGAAACACGTGTTTACTTATTATTGATCCCTGGTTATAAAATAAACATTGAATTTAGGAACTGACATGGGATAAGGGAAGTAGAATTATATTATAGTAATTGCTTTTTATGGGGTGAAATGTAACAAGGATGATTTTACTTTACCCTGTTTAGACAAAAAATATTATTCCAGTTTTTTCATAATAAAATACAATTGGAACCGAATCTTAAGACTTTTTTGCTTAATATAAATTCTGCCATCACAAATCTTGATAATTTGAGTAATGACAGTGATATTTTTAAAAAATTGTAATCAAAGCCACTAATATTACATGGTAAATCTTTGTAATTTCTTTCTATAGGTAATTTTTTAATAGTTTATCTTCCTGAATTTTGGTTACGTTTTAAAAACAGATTGTATAAATATATACATCATATATATATATATATACACACACACACACACACACACACACACACACACATACACACACTTAGTGATAGTTATTTTATTCATGAATCAGGATAAACTTTATTAGCTGTTACACAATATAGATATGAATCACTTTGAGGAAGGGTTATATGAGAAGATCACTAAAATACATTAGAAGTTTCTTTTTAAAAACCTGTTGTTATGCAATTATTATTCATTTCATAAAGTTCTGCTCATGTCCATAAAATTGAATCATTCCCACAGATCACTCATCAGTCTCATATAGTAATTACCTGATACATCCTATCTGGATGACTATGATAAAAAATGTGATCCAAGATGCTGATTTATAATATGTCTTATAAGCACTTTAAAAAATGATAAAATTCTTCAATGATGCCAGGCATCTAGAATAAACTGTCAAGAGAGACTCTACTTTTGGCTCCAACAGCCTTTGTTTAATTTTAAAATCAACTCTTCCTTCTTTATTAAAACTGTTCAGTAACTATTACATCAACATCATGGTCTGTATTTTGTTTTTATTATTTTTTTAAATTTTATTTTTACTTAAGAGCTCAGCTCTGACATTTGAAGGGAATGGTTGTGAATGCCAGTTAAGTTCAGGAAAATGCTGTGGTTAAGGGCTGGCCCATTTTCACAGGGAGCAATATTATTCCTCCTTGTTTTGTGGTATTTATATTGTAAATAATATATCTAAAGTCCATGTAACTACCTGTGTCTGCCAGCAAATGGTACCTACTAATGTCATCTTAGATCCAGGCTCATAATGTTTAAATGCTGAAGGAAATATCTTTGGGTTAAAGTTTTAATTAGGGTTTACTTTGCACTAAGACACCAGAGTTTAAGCTACTAGATTCTTGGTAGAATAGTGTTTCCACGCTTCTTTTTCTTTCAAGGATGCTCAATTATTTCTTCACCTGACCTTTAGCAACCATTTGAGCGGAAGGATCTAGAAACTTGCTCCTCAACATATGGTCTGCAAATTGACAGCATCAGCGTCAGCTGTGAATTTATTAGGAATGCAGACTCTCAGGCTCACCCCAAATCTATTGAATTATTATAGAATCTGCATTTAATAGAAGCTTCCATACGAAGACTACACTGTTTGGACATACTTTTTTTTTTTTTTTACAGCACAATATTAACATTACATAATGCATAGTTTCAGCCTCTCCCCCCCCCATGCTGATAATGTGTAGAAAAAAATATTTTGGCTTAGTTTGAATATGGATTTCTCCCTTTAGAGTTTGCAGCTTGACATTTTTAACAAATAATTTCCAGGGTGACTATCAATGAAGTGTTATTGACTCTAACAGCTGTGTGTGGGATTTTTTTTTTCCAAAAGTAATGTCTCCTAGGAGCAGAAACACTACAAATGTGTGCTGTCTTTGTTGCTCCTTTATCAGTATCAGCATCCAAAATAGTTCATCAGGATTTGAATAATAAAGAGGAGGCGCTTTAGCATCCTTTATTTTTCTTTATTAACAGGAGGCGCTTAGCGTAAGAGACAGATGAGTGGAAATTTTTGGTTGCATTGGGGTTTGGGCTGAGGCCTCACAGCAAAGTTGGGTGCTCTGTGCACACACGTTATAAAGAAAGAATGTTGACATATCTATGGAAAACGTCAGAAGGTTGCCGCCATCTCTCCGTTCTCCGACCTTACTTTTGAGTTACATGGGTCTAGAGCTTTTCTACAGAATACGCACACAGGCTCTGTTTTCCAAAACTACTTGAATTCCATTTATTTTCTAAATGTCTTGATCATTGAATTAAAAGAAAAATGCAACGCTGAAAATATTTCAGTAATGGAGACTCATAAGTAAACAAATACAGTGGTCCCCCCTTATCGATGGTTGCACTTTCTGTAGTCTCCGTTACCCTGCAGTCAACTAGGGTCCGAACATATCACATGGAAAACTGCAGAAATAAACAATTCGCACGTTTGAAATGATGCGCCGCTCTGAGTAGTGTGATGAAATCTTGCACCGCCTGCTCCATCCCTTCTGCGATGTGAATCATCCCTTTGTTCAGAGTGTCCACAGTGTGTGTGTATACAGTACACCGTGAGTCACTTAGTAGCCGCCTTGGTTATCAGATCGACTGTCGCAGTATCGCTATTGCAGTGCTTGTGTTCAAGTCACCAGTATATTACTTAATAATGGCCCCAAATCCATTCACATAACTTTTATTACAGCATATTGCTATAATTATTCTATTTTATTATTAGTTATTGTTCTTAATCTCCTACCGTGCCTAATTTATAAATTAAATTTTTCACAGGTATGTATGTATGTGTAGGAAAAAAACATGGTATAGAGGAAGTTCGATACCCTTTGAAGTTTCAGGCACCCACTGAGGGTCTTGGAGGCATATCCCCTGCAGATAAGGGAACTAGCATATCACACACATCAGCTAAAAGCCCAACATTTTGTCTCAGTTATCAAGATTTCAAGGTGTTTTCAGCTCTGAGCTCCTATTGTTTTTTTTTTTTTTTCTGGGAAAGCTGATACCTTTAGCAGTTTTCTTTCTCTGGGAATAATACATTCTCATTATTGTCGTATTTATCCTGAAAGCGGCTTCAGATTTAGCTGCTTACAGTGATTTGTTCTGACAGTGTTCACTGCTTTTCCCTCGGGCTGCAGCCCATCTGGGTGGACTTGGCCGTTCTCTTAGATCACTTCATGCACTGATCTCACTCCTTGCCCTCCATACTTCCCTGCTAGGATGAATGCTCCTGGTGAGTAGAGAGACTCTATTTTGTTCCCTGCTGTATCTCCAGCACCTAACATGCCGGATACAGAGTGATCGTCACTATATTTCTGCTGACTGAGTGGAATAGCAGGGACCACAAGTGTCTGAAAAAGAGACCAGTGATTCAGATGGAGACAGGTCAGCATGTGCAGGGGCAGCTGGGATTCCTGTCTAGCTAATCTGATCTAAAGTCCTTGCTGTTACTCCCCTCCAGGAACCTGCTCGTGCCTGGTGAACTTTCAGATGCTGTGGTTGCCAGTGTCAGAGAGGTTGCTAGTGTCAGAGTTCTCCAGCCACTGAGTGCTGGCTACTGATGGCTCATGGCTGGCACCTTCTTCAGCCTTGCCCTGTGCTGAAGGGAACCTCCTAGCCCACCGTTATATCTCTTCCTGGAGTCAGCCCACACCCAATGCCTGGTTGCTGTGGGGATACAAGGGCCTGATTTGGGACAGCTCTGAAGGGCCATCTCAGTTTAGGAACTCCCTGTGGGACCAGCTGAGGTCCCCACTGCAGTTGCATCGAAGTTTACCTTCTTTTTTTGCTCAGTCATGCTTCCCTCATGTCTTTATAGGTCATGCCTGAGTGCATGCACATTTCATCCTCAGAGTCTGAGCATCAGCTCAAACAGATGCTTTAATTGAACCTGAGAGAACCTCAATGACCAGGTCACACAGTCAGCTAACTGCTGAATTTAGACGAGAACCTGTCTCAGTTGAATGCTTCCCTGGTCCCCCCATTCTGACTCCCTTCAATGCAGTGTTTCTCAACAGGGATGACATTATTCCCCAGGAGACATTTGGCAATTCTGGAGACCTGGGCGCTGTTACTGGCATCTAGTGCATAGAGGCTAGGGATGATGCTAAACACCGTACAATACACAGGGCAACCTGCACAACCAAGAATTGACCAGCCCCCAATGTCAGTGCGAAGGCTGAGAAACCCTGTTCAATGGATGAAGGAGACATATTGCACTTCCACCGTATTTTCCTAGGGTGTGGATTCAATGTTTTAAAACATTTTCCGTATTAATACTATTATGTGCATAAATGTATTTTTGTTACGTATGTTTTGCATAGTTTACATTTATCAAAGGCCCATGCATGAGAAGTGTGTGGGTCAGAGAAATGCCACTGGAAGTCAATATTTTCACTCGTTTGCTCCCTGGGGAGAAAAATGGCTTCTATCCTGTATGATCCTGAGACCAGCAGCAGTTCTGAACTCCCAAGCATCCTGGAAAAGCACATTTATATACAATATTTCTGTTGTCCTAGGTCTTAAGATGACTGCTCCTAGATTTTCTATTTTTCTTGGGATGGAAACAGTAAACCTTCCTCTTGCCTTCTGTCTATCTAAAGTAACAATTAAAGGGAAACGTAAATCCAGGAATGCCGTACCAGCATCCTGGAGTTTAGGTTTCCTGCTTTTTTCTTGACAGTTTCATGTGTTACATGGGAACTTGTATCATTAGCATAAAGCTCAAGAAAAGATTGTTGATGGAGCGAATAAATTCCAACCAAAGCTTCAATCACAGGACATATGATGCTATATCTAAGCTAATAGGTTAACTTTAGGACATTCAAATGGAAACACCATTCTCAAATACTTCATCTAATTATTATACCTTTGGTGCTGAAAAGCACCCAACAGTCCAAGAGGAAATAGAGTACACAATCCTTCAAGGAAGGGGGTAAAGGATGCTTGAGAAGAATGACCAGTCTTGGAGGAGTCAGCAGGTAGCTCAGAAAAGAAGATGGACAGGCTCTCTCCAGTTTCTTTCAGATCTTATCAAATTTCAGGATATGGAGTTAATTGCTGATGAAGACCTGGAGGATAACCTGTTTCCCATTTGTGGGATTTTAAAAACCGTTTCCTACACTTGGCTAAATTCTCCTTGGCACTAAGCAGATCAAAATGTATTGAATTGAAAAAAAAAAAAAAAAAGCAAGACATGGCTGCTTTGTCCAGAGCAGACCCTGTGCTGGCAATGAGGACGCACTGATCTTCCCTTCCTGGAAACGCCACGCCCCAGGCTTCTGTGTTCAGCAAAACCCAGGAGTCCCCTGGCTCTGAAATGTGGCACCGACTCAGCCTCGTTAGATGCTTCTGATGGAAGGATCAAGACCGCTTTGGAAAACCCTCCAAAAGGGCATGTGTGAGGGCCTTCTGGGTTCAACTGCCTCCCAGATGTCCCCTTGTGCTGTCAGCTTGTGGCTCGGGGACACTGTCCAAAACTGCCTGAACTCATGCTTCAGGTTGCGACTCAATTTAAGTCTCATGGAGCTGGTGTTTTTAATTTTATGGTTTAAGTTCTTTAGGCGTTCTCTGAGATCTATTTTTAAAATCCTATATGTAAGGGGGAAAAAATCTTAACATTTGAAGCAGCATTCCTTTAACTATCCTTTGCTGCACTCTTCAAAAATTAATGTCATCTGAGCAGGAAGGCTTAAACACAGCTGTTGGGAATGTAAATTAGCAAAACGCCTTCCTGGGGGTAATGAATGTTTCACATACCCTTTGATCCAGGCACCCTTTAGGCAACTTATCTTGAGGAAATAATCATAGATGGGGTTAAAAATCAAGCTATAGATATGTTTGTGACAGTATTGATTATAATATTAATTTAAACAACCCAAATGTCTAGCAAAACACAAGGTAGTTTATTGCACATGTATGGTATGGGTTGTGATAACGGCAATAGAAAAGATGTAGTAGAAGACTATTTAATGATGTAAAGTGACTTATGATATGAAGGGAAACAAACTTATGCTGATAAGGAATGCTCCCGGTGTAGTTATTCTGTAACTGTAGCTAGTGATCATCTACGGGTGATGAATGACAGGCAGATCTTTCCCCACCTCATCTGGGTTTTCTCTATATTCTACATGGAAGAGGAGTTACTTTTGTTATAAGTAAAAACAATAAAAGTTACTCACAATGAAAGTTGCCTGTGGAAAACACAGAAAAGGGCGCAAATTGTAAGTGTTCGGCTTATTGAGTTCTCACAGCATAAACACACCCACATAGCCAGCACCCAGCTCAAATAGGATATACAGGGGCGCCCCAAAGTCCCCTGGGGCCACCTTCCAGTCACTAATATGCCCATCCCCTTCATTTCCAGGGATAAGCTCTGGCCAGACTTCTAATTGGAAAAGGGGTTAGTGCCTGGTTTTGAACTTTATGTAATTGAAATCATACAATGTATGTCATGTTGGGTTCATGGCTTCTGCTGTTCAACATTAGATTTGTGAATCATTCATATTGGTGTATGTAACTGTAGTTTATTCAGTTTAATTGCTCCATAGTATTCCACTGTGTGAATACACCACTTTTAATTCATCCATTCTACCGTTGATGGATATCTGGGCTGTTTCTGGTTTGGTGCCATTATGCATAGTGTTACCATGAGCACTGTCTTGGGTAACGTCAACACCCATTTCTATTGAGGAACACTTAGGAATGGAATTGTGGTTCATAGGTCTGTGCCAAGTCAACTTTAGTAGATGCTGCCAGATGGTTTTCCAAGGTGGCTGTACCAACTCACAGCTCCGCCTCTGTATTTTTTTCCTCTGTATTTTTTAATATTGATCCCAAGATTTCTCCAACCTGCTTCAAACTCTCCTAGACTACTAGATGTTCTCATAGTTGAAATAGTTTCTACCTCTGTTATGATTATAGCTATACTTTGAATATCAAATAGATGTTCTAGAAAACCGAGTCATTGTTTTTAGTTAAGTGATGTTTGATGGTTCAAGGTGAGCCTACTCTTTGCTCAGAATGGCTTCGCTTAGAATGGCTTATACCTCTTGTGATTGAAGAACAAGGGACAAAGTTTTTCTTCTAATCACTGCGTTATTTGAATTGCAAGAGTATCATACTCCTCCATGACCATTAGCAGAATTTTGCTTATGAGGAAGTTGCTAAATAGAGTTAAAAATTTCCAAAGGAGTATGGCTTGAGGTATAAAATTCTTTTGTAAGTTATTGTTGGTCTTACTTTTGGAGCCAAAGATTTGATGACCTTATAGATGACATTTTTTTAGCCAACGTTCCCCCACTTAGAAATGGAAATACTTGATAAACTCCTAGGGGACCAGCAAGACTCACTGGCAGAAGATCCAGTTCATATAATGCTTGCTCTGGACCCAGAGCCAAAGCATTACCCTGCTCTGGCCAGACCCTAATAGAACTGGCTGCTGGTGTTATGCACAGAACATTGGATGATCTAACAAAAGCTTTATGTGGAAGGTCTTTCTTCTGCGGCCCATAAGTACATGGAGTAATTAATAAAGTGTGGAGGTCACGGGCAATTACTCCATCTGTTTTTCTCCATGTTCTCTGCACTGCCATCAGCATCCTGTATCCTTTTAACATTTCTTTCTGTCTCTGAGCGTTCAGGTCCACAGCTCCCTTTGAAGGCTGCATGGTCTTTTCCACATCCTAAGGAAAAGCAGTCAGTCATCCTAAATACTGACTCATGTGGCTTTTAAATATTAAAGGGCACTGGTTGTTGATGCAAAGCCTAACAAATCTGGAGTTTCCTGGCGTCTTTTCCTGGCCAAATTGCAACAAATCATTTCTCTAATTTTCTGTAATGTGATTTGTAATACGTTTCTTTTTTATAATGGAAAAATAAATCACAAAACTTTACAAAAGTGTCATAAGAAATATTTGAGAGTGTTGGGGTTGGGATGGAGGTGTGAGCTGAGTGGGGGGGGCACTAGTGACGAGTGTGTTGCGGGCTCGTGGTGTAAATACATGGTGAGAACGAGAGGCTGAGTTCTCTGGTAATTGGGGAGTTCTCAAATGGGGCACAGAGGGACCCTTGCTCGAGGGTTAACTATGAAGGTTGCCTTGCTCATGAGTACACACATGTCGTGGATGTACTCCTGACTTGTGACACAAAGTGCCTTCTTGTTTGACTCCTTGGACTTAGTGTGAATGTGTTTTCTTAAAGGGTAGGTTTTGGGCAGGGCTCAAAACTCTGTACTAGGGCTTAAGAAGTTTTTTTTTCTACCATACACAAAAAAAACCCTTCTCGATACCTGCTATATTTTATCCAGGGGTTAAAACCAATAACAACAACAACAACAACAACAACAACAAAAATCAAAAAAACAAACTATACCCTTAAGTGGAAGAACTTCAGGTGGGGTTGTGGAATCAGGTGGGCAGGATCTCTGCTGGTCTATAGTCTATCATCATTTCTAGTCTAGAATATTCTATCTTCGCTCAGATTATACGTTTTTGCATTCTAATGAAGCTATAAAACCATGCTGTGGACTTGATTTGTAAAACTGTGATGTCAGGTGTGATAAATGTTAATGTCATAATATTGATTCATTTATTCTACCCATTCATTATGGGCTGGTTAAGGTGATACACAACCATTAATTTTGTTTTATTTACTTCCAGAGGTAGTTTATTATAAGCAAAACAAAAGGTTAGCTCTGAACTACACCTGCATATACTATCATCAGGAAACTATTTATAATTCAGCTAATCTTGTTTAGGCCTAAAACAACCATGGCTTAACCATGGCAGATGCTCCCAGGTAACTTTCACAGCCTAAAAAACTGAAAGGTGGTGTTTTGCATCCTTATCCAGGAAGAGAATGAAGATGAGAATTCACTTAGGACTTTGTTCTTTTCTTCAGGACATGCACCCACACACCTAGAAGGGAGGTAGGCTTTTGCTTTAAAAACACATAAGCACCTCTTGATAATTGCCTACAAGCTGAAGTTTTGTAAATCAAATCATAGTTGAAGAGCTGAAAGGGAGAGAACGAAGCATACTGAGGTTAAATAATGTGCTCCTAGGCCTCAGAAGTGAAACCCAGGCACGCTTGCCTCCAAAGTATAGGCTCTATCACTATGCAATGTTGCTCCTTAAAAGCTAATGTTCTGTCACCATTTAGAATAGTTCAAAAAGCACTATCATATATATTGTTTATTTATTTTAATCCCCACAGATCAATCCAAAGGTTAATAGGTTGGAAAAGCAAAGACTCATGTTTAAAAAATTCCTAATATTTTCTTCATTTATTCAACAAACTTTTATTGAATACCTACTCTGTTCTGGGACTTATGGTATGCATCGGGAATACAAAATCTAAAAACATTCAACTCCTGCTCTGAAGGGATCAATGAGATAAACGAGGGCTCAGAAGATAGGGTGATCAGATGTATGATGGAAGATGTATTCAAAGGATGTTGTGGTGGGGTTTGGTAGAAGGAGTGAGCAGGGAGAGCTTCCCAGAAGAGCTGATACTTGCATTGAGCTTTCAGAGATGAGGAGGAGTTGCCCCTATGAAGGAGGGAAGGAAGGCAATCACACAGAAGGAATATGTACTTGAAGGCCACTGCGATGATCTTTAAGGACTGACCATCATGCATTATGTCCTGAGCCCAGTGGATGAGGAGATGGGTGTTAGAAAGGGGAGGAGTGGCAGCAAGCGATGGGGCTGCCTAGGTGAGCAGTGGCCAGTTTATAAAGAGCACTCCAGTGTCATCCACGAGGGGGGAGGAGTTTGGCTGCCATCCTGAAGGATGGCAAGCCTCTTCAAGTGGTTTGAAAGAGGATGGCGTGGAGATTGGGAACAGATATAGGGAGAATCCAGTCAAGAGAAGGGAAGCCCCTGAACCAGGGAAAGCCTGCTGGTGAGGGCAGAATGGGATAAGCGAGGTGTAGCATCTACTGGGCTTGGCAGACTGAACGTGGACTGGGGTATGTTTACCCCACACAAATTAGCTTTGCGCTGCCTCAGAGCCAAAATGAAAGAGCAGTGGCTATTTTTAGAAAGAAGAGATTTTGTTGATTTGTTTCTCCATTTGCTAAGATAGAAGAAATTCATGAAAAGAAGCAGGCTAGACGATGGGGAATGGGAGGGAGGCTAATGGGTTGTATTTGGGGAATATTAAATTCTAGGCGTAAATAGTTTATATCAGAGGAAATGATACATAGACAGTTGGGTACAGGCCAGGAGTTAGGAGCATGCTGTGGCCTGGAGCTATCAGCTGGGAAGACATCGGCATAGTATTTCCATGTAAATTAGAGGACGTGGAGGAAGTCGCCTAGGAAATGGGTGTAGTGAGATCTAGGACCAAGGATGGTTCCTTGGAGACTGCCCACATTTAACTGATGAGCAGGGCGAGAGGAGCCTCAAAAGGGCAGAGATGGAGGACAACCAGGAGAGTGATGCTCTAGAAGCCAGGGAAGGGGAAAGTTTCAAGAAGAGTACTCATCAGGGCCGGACACGACAGAAGGTGCTTAGCCCTGTCTTAGTACAGAGTAAATGCTCATAAACATTGTTACTGTGGACTCTTTGGAGCACAGAAGTCAGGGGAATGCCTGAAGCTTGGACTGGTCAGGAAGAGCAAGGAAGCTTCAAAGAGGTAGGATTGAAATGAAGACTTTAAAATATATATAGAATTTGGATGACGGACAGAAGGCACACCGACAACCCAGGTCAGGGTAACGTAGCACAGTCATGGCAATGACAGAGTGACAATTATTCATGAGGAGACTTTTCTAGTCGGAGCTGAAGACCCATATTTGGAACCCATAAAAAATGAGGGCCAACCCTCAGAGCCACTGCAGTCTGATCTCTTATGTGATGTCTTCTTTGATCTGTACCTTACCTTCTTTCTACTCAAACTGGGAGCCATCATCTTTCTTTTTTTTTTTTAAAGATTTTTATTGGGGACTTGGGGGATGGGAACAGTGCTGGGGAATTGGGGGAAGGGGAACAGACAAGTTGCTGTCGTTTTGTTCTTCAGTCTAGTTGTGGAGGACATTGCTT
>NW_017731391.1:3224497-3237394 GCF_001890085.2 Hipposideros armiger | reverse complement strand
TTTTTTTTATATGTGTGCATTTCCAAACACCCTTGGGAGTGCAAATCAGAATCTGTGTGTGTTTGCTGGGAGCTGGGGCAGAGGAAGATGGAGGTTGGTGGTCTTGTAACCAGTACTCAAGGTGAATCTAAAATGCCATCCCCCGCTGAGCTCTGCTATTCTCAGGAGAGCTTCTGGTGTGTGAGCAGTGGCACAGTGGGCTTTTGTATGCCCACAGCACCAGGGGAAGCTCCCTATGTCATCTTTACTAAGATAACTTTTCAGCAAATCTGAATCAAACAGGAATTTGGGGAGAGTTTTTCAGGAGCAATTCTTTTCAGCAAGGCCTGACCCACTGAGGCAGGCAGATGTCTGAGTTTTCTCACTAAAAGCCACTTTCTCAGGTTTGTTAGTCAATGGGTAATCACTGATTAGCGTTTTCATGGGACTCAGGAGCCACTCTGACTGGGTTTCGATTCTATTGTTGCCATTTAACCAGCCATGTGACCTTCAGAAACTTACTTAACCTCTATGTGTCCTAGTTTCCACGTCTGTAAAATGTGGGTTTGTCACTTATGGCCTTTGTTACGTTAGGGTATGTTCCTTCTACCTCCAGTTTGTTGAGGAGCATATATGTTTGAACAAATATAAATGTTATCGAACCTGTCAGGTGTCAATAATCTAAAAAATATTTCGTTAAAAAACTAAAAATCCTAAAACAAATATCAGAGCTTTCTGAGCCAAGAAAAGGAGGAGGCTTTCGTTTCCTAGGCTTTGTGGGCCTTTGATTTTAATATAGATTTTTGAACAGAGTTGAATGAGAAACCTGGGCTTTGGAATCAGAAAGACCTGGATAAAATCTCTGCCACTCAGTGGCTCTGTGGCTGCAGGCACTTACTCACTCTCAGTGGGCCCCAGTTTTCTCATCTGTAAATTGGTTCAGAAGCCATAGGATTTTGTGAGGATTCAATGAAACCGTACTTGCAAATTATGATGGTGCCTGTATCACAGTCAACACTTAAAGTTCCCTTTCTTCCCTAAATTTCCATTTTTACTGCAACATTCTTCCTTTCCCATCTTTTGTCCTTTATTAGAACAAACCATTAAAAATCAGTGGAATAATCTTTTTATTCAGGGAAAGAGCTCCCTTTCCCCTTATTTATTTAAAGGATCTGGCTTTGAGTTTGAGCTGGAAAGTGTCCTAGCCTCGTGGTATCCACAGACTTGGGCTATTGTCTGTGGCCTGCATTAATGGTTATGAGGAATAATTACAGTATATATTTGTTTACAACAGGAAGCTTTGGATTTCTTCAAGGGACATTTGTATCATCTGTGATTCACAATGAGGGAGATTGCCAAATACAAAGGAGTTGGGTATTTCTAGTCTAGTTACTGTTTTGATTGGCAAACAATGCAGCCTGCTCACCCACTCTCTTTTTTATTACAGCCAATGATTGCATAACATTTTCAGATTAGATTTTTTTTGGCAAGCTGATTGAGACACGTGGCTCTAGAGGAATCTTCGCAGAATCTTAAGACTCTAAGGGAATTCAAGAAGAAAACTCTTCTGCTTGCTTGCCTGCAGCTAGGTCTACGTTTAAATTATTTAAGAAAGATATTGGTAAGTCCTTCTATTTTTAGTAATTAGAAGGCCATGTCTACTTTTTCCTGAGCACAGAATTCTAAGAGAAGCCTTTTTGAATAACTGCATAGATCATTTAAATTAATAACATAGAGCATGGCTTGCATTTCCATGAATAATGTGGTTCACAGGTGAAGCTGCCTGATCACCTTAGTGTCTTTAAAGTTAAAACTTTCTGTTGGGCACAACTGATCTCACAGATTCATTGCACACAAATTTTCAAATATGAAATACATCTTTACTGTACTAAGTCACAAACACGACTGGCAATAGGTTACGGTAGAGGGGAAAGATACGGAAACGATGAGTCACGATACTTGTTAACTGTTAGATATTTGCAAATTTGTGTGCAATGAATCTGTGAGATCAGTTGTGCCTGACAGAGGGTTAAATAGTAGGAAGAATGCTTGGATTTTGAAAGCATGGGGTTCTAGTTTTTCTGTTTATTTTGTCGATTGATGCAGTCACAGTGGATTTTTTTGCCCCCTTGTGTATTTTGTAGTTTTGATTTGTGGGCTCATCTTCAGAGGACTTTATCTGTGGGATTTCTTGGGGTCTGATTAGGAGTATTTCTCTGCAGAGAGATTTTACATTGACTTCTGATTGGTGCTCTGGGATATCTCTGACCTGAGACCACTTACGTTAGTCCCTTGTCCCAAGGGTTCCTAGATGCAGCAGTAGTGTAGATTTGCCTTCTAAACCCAAGTGAAGGTCAGCTACCAATTATGAATTCTCAGGGAGAGTTTTTCCTTTTGCTTTCTTTCTTTCTTTTTTATTTTATTTTATTTCCACCCAGAGTTCACATGGATATGAGCGTCCTTACTGTCTCGTGCTAGTAAGTAGATTTTGTTTTTAGTTCATCCTTTTAATGTAGCCCTGGGAAGTTCTTGGCTTTGCATGGGGTTCTCAGTTCTCATTCCACCCGACTTTTGGGTCCAAGATTAAACACTCAACTCTCTTTGGCCATTAAAATCTAAACTCCTGGATTTCCTACCCTCGTCCCCATGGGCTGCCTGAGCATCAGCACATGCTTACCACTCAGTTTCCTCTTTCTTTTTGGCCTCTGGATGTATCCTGTTCTCTCTGTGAGCTCAACCAAGATTGTAAAATGATGTTTATTATATTTTATTCACTGTTTCTTGGTATTTTATACTGGGAAAGTTTTCAGGTTGTCAGGTCGAATAAATGAAAGTTGAAGTTTGAAGACTTGGGCTAAAGTACCAGCTCTGCTAATTGATTCTCTGGCTTTGTCTAAATGATTTCACCTCTCTGAGTTTCAGTTTTCTCCTCTGTAAAGGGAGAGGGCCATAAGAACCTCACAGGTCACTCCACATACTGACAAGTTTCATAAGAAAGTTCACATTGTAAAAACAGCCTGTAATGCATCCTGTTGGTGCCCTGCCCAGGTCCTCTCGGGGTGGATGCCTTCAGTCCCCAGCTTCTGTGAGTGTAGACTTCTAAGGCTCACAGCTGCCCCTTCTCTGGGGAACTGCATCTGAATTCCTCTGTCAGACTCTGCTTCTAGGGAACTTAACCTAAGACATTATCACAATGCTTTTTTAAACAAGCACTCATAGTTCTTTCAAGTTCAGATAGAGTTTAATAAACCAGTGAATCAAGAATGGCCACTGTCACATTTTTGAAACTATCTAATGTATTGCTATCTTAATTTTTTACTTATGAACACACATACATGTATGAGTTTATTTGAGGTTCAATGGTGGATCTGGTGGGTCTGGGCACAGATAGGAAAAACTGTCTGACCAATTCAATTCAAACTTAAGGCCTAAGGACTTTAGAGACCACTTTAAGACACTTACATTCTCTCTGTGTGTCTCTTTAAAATATGAAAATTATGGAGAATTTTATATACACTCTCTTGTCTTTAAACTATAGTCAGTTTGGTAAGTACTGTGTATTACGGGCTAGGGTGGGAGGAAATACTAATGTATTATCCCAGACTCTGCTCGGGAAGCACCAAGAAAGTCAAAGAGACCAAGGTATGCTCAGGAATACGCGTGTCCCTTTACCCAAATAAGCAAGACCAATATTAGAACTGAAACTGTGAAAGGGGACTTAGAGCCCTGAGAAGAATGGTGGACACAAAGGAGGTTGTTTTAAACCTTCACCAAGACAGATTTGACTCAACACCTCTGAGCTTCGTTTGCCTCATCTATTACATGGCAATCGTTTCGTAAGGATAAAACACTCCTGTTCCATGGCCTACTACAAGGCTCTCCATAAGTGGCAATTTTTTTTTATTGTAGATAATGATGATGGTGTGAAAAATTTCATTATCATCATCATTGGAGAGGGTGTCATCACAGTAAGCTGTATTACAGGGGCTGGAGCGCTGGTGTTTGGAGTCTGCCGAATAAGTGGGCGTTGTAGCACTTGCTGACTTTTCTGATAACAGGATTTTATACTAGGGAAACCTGGTACTTGATAAACTCACAGACAAGAATAATTCATCTTCCCACACTCTCCTTTCTCAATTCATTTCTACTTCTGCTCTTGGAAAGGGGGGGCAGAAACTTTAGGTTATGGTATCCAGCTGAATGCAGGGTCCTGGTTCCTAACTCCTTTCTGTTACTGCCATGTTCTGTGATGGTTCTTCTCCAGAGATTGGCCAGAGTCCATGTTCATGTTTGGAAGTCATCCCTAACAAAATGTGTACACAGTCTGTCATTGGTTCTGTGGATTTTACTTCTCAAATACCTCTTGAGTGTTATTACTTCTGTTCAGTTCCATTTGTGACACCATAATATAAGCTATTATCTTCTCTCCCTTAGGCTACTGTATAGTCTTCTAACTACCTATAACCACTCAGATTCCATGCCAAATATTCTTCACTCTGCAACCAGAGTGAATTTGTTATAATGTAAATCAGATAAAGCCTCCCATCCCTTCTGCCTTCCCCAGCCTGCCTAAATCCCTCTGTGGCTTTCCATGACTCTTAGACAGAGGCCCTTCAACACAGTGGATTTTGCCCTGCTCTGTCCTGCCAGAGGGCCTTTGCATTTGTGGTACCCACTGTAGGAAGATCTCATTACATATCTTAACACCTACTTGTTCTTCAGATCTTAGGAGTACCTTCTCTGAATTCTTGCCTGGATCAAATTACCCTATTATATACTTTCTTAGTTCCTCATCATCTCCTCCACTGGATTATATGCCCCACGAAGCCAGAGAAGATGTCTGGTTTTTGTCTCCATTGTATCTTCAGGGCCTACAATGACCTGGCAGATAGGACTCAATCACTATTTGTAGATGAATAAGTTAAAGGAAATGAGGGGAATGCAGGAACTGAACGACAGGACAACTGGCTCACTCTTTGGCATGTCTGCAACTCAAGAGATAACTTCTGTGCATCTCTGAGCCACTCTCACATCAGGAGGGGTCAGATGGCGTGGCAGATACAGAGCTTTGCAAATGATCATGCTGCAATCTTAGAGATGGAGGGATGGAAACTCTCCTTCTCTTCACATTTAGGAGACTCAATTAGATTGTGCTTGTAAATTCTTCCTGCAAGATGGTCCCTTCTAAATGTTCTCTGTTCACCACACAGCAATGTGTCCTCTGCTCTCCTTTTGCAATGTGGGGAGAAGGGGTCATAGGCTTGCATCCCTTACCCTGGAGCAGAGACCCTCTCATTCACCTGCTGTGGGACCACCTCTAGTGACTGCAGTGTCACACACAAGAGCGAATTGGCCTGGTACCCCTCTGCTTGTTTCTAAGACTTGGTACCCCTCTGCTTGTTTACAAGGTTTAATTAATTAATGTCACAAAGAAACAACCTGCATGATGTTTGTGCCATAATTATATTTAATCACCAAATGAGTGAGGGGAAAGTCATAGCTGGAACTTAATAATTTATTTTCTGATGAGTATTGAAGACATTTTGTCTTTAAGATTTATGTGAGCAGGTAATATACTTGAGATGTAGGTGATTTCATATTATTTTGAAACCTGAGTTCATGTTTGTAAAACAAACACAGTATTTAATAGGAAATATGTGAAATTGTGATTATTATGTGATTTTTCAGTGTGCTTGAATATTTATGTATATACATATACACATGATTCATAAAATAGAATATTTTTGAATATGCATAAAATGAAACTATACTCACAAATGTATGAAATTTTAATTTTGTAATATAGTATTTTTCCAGTGTGCTATCTTTATGCATGTGTATGTGTATTCATTTTTGGATTTACGCATGACCAAAGTTCTCTAGCAGAGGGTTGGTATAAATATGTGCATAAAATAGGCCATTTTATGGCACTAAGGGCTTCAAAATGTTCTCTCAGATAATTTTGTTTATTTCCTATTTCACTTTTGAAGGATATTGTTCAGTATCCCAAAGTCGTGATGCAATTTGGTTGTTTGTGTAAATGGCTTTAAGGGGTTCTGCAGAAGAATTATTTCCGTGTTATGTTCTGTAGAAATGTTCATAAATCATGCTAATTAGAAAAAGAATAGGAAATGAATAATCTGCCTGCAGATTTCATTCCATGATCAGCCATCCAAAGTCAACTGGAAAAAGCCCGAGATATTGGAAAATGAGTGAAGTTTTTTTGTTTTGTTTTTCTTCTAAAAGGTATGTAGAAAAGATATGAGAAAGGGGTGGGGGATGAGTCTCTCTTAAAAACTCAGTGTTCTAAAAGTCATTCGATTGTAAGTGCAAATAACGATAAAATGGTGAGGATTTCTGAAATAAGTTTCCCCAGAAAGGGAGTGCATCTTTTTTGAAGGCTAGTCACATTTGGAGAGGAAATTGAAAGTTGATGTAATTTTCCAACACTATTCAAAATTCAGGTTTTAAAGTTTCATTTTCTTAAACTTTTCATATTCCTTAAAATCAGTTGGCACTTTAGAAATTTTAACTTGACTCTGTTGTATCTTGAAACGGAGTGAATATCCAGAAACCTCAGATTATGAAGGAGGTTAGAGCACATGTTTTATAACTTCAAAACATTTTTTACAATCTTATCTCTGCAAGAAAACTTTCTGGAGCCAGTGAATGGATATTTTAACTGCAGGAGAACAGTCTCCTTCAGGTACTCTAAGCAACTCTTGTTCTGTTTTCATTATCTTTACAGAAGTGCTAGACTTAATCAAGGGGGGGTGGGGGAAAGATGGGGATTCAAGTTTACAGGACCTGGGAACAGTTTCCTTGCTAGCTTCAATATACGTTTTGAGAAATCTCAGGGACAAGTTTTACTCTTGTCCATGTTTACAATGTCATTGCTGCTTCATTTGAAAGAAGTGGTGCTTCACTGTTTATAATCTGAACCAGGTTTATTCAGATTGAATTCTGAGGAAAATCTTGAATTCGGTTAACCTTTTTTTTTTCTGTAGACTCATACTTAATCAGGCTTTTTTTTTTTTAATTGAGACATAATTGACATATAACATGATATATTAGTTTCAGGTGTACGCCATAATGATTCAGTATTTGTATCCTGAGAAATGATCACCCTAATAATTCTAATGACCCATCACCACACATAGTGACCAATAGTTTTTCATGGTTTTTTTTTTCTTCTTTTAAGATCTCTTCATCAGGCTAGTCCGTAGGCATTTACCCCGTGATTATATTATTTTAAAATACTGCTATCCAAGCTTAGTCTTGAAATTAAAAAGGGAAAGGATTTACCTTCCCAGCATCTCTAATTCATTTCCTTTTTACTTTGTTAACCTCCGCGCACTGAAAGTAGGTATTGGAGTTTCAGGGATGTAAAGGAGTGGAACACTTGAAAGGCCTCCAGAATGAGGCAGAGTTACTTTGTCGAAGCCTGGAGACTACCTCTCCTGTGGGTCTGGTCAGCACCTCCATCAGCTGCCCAGAGTGGGGAAGCATTAACTGCTTGGCAAGGAAACCGATGTGGAAGAAATGCCTGATAAGCCTCTGCTGTGTTGCCAAATCGAGATGGAGAGAGGCCATGTTTTCCTCATTGCCCTTCCCCCTTTGGGCCTTCAAGAGAGACGTGAAGGAGTGTGTGTGTGTGGCGGGGGTGACGGGGGCGGGAAAGCTAAGGGCTGTGTGTGGGGTTAGGGGGGTTCAATCCCAGCACTCTATTTCCCAGCCATGTGGCCATTTACAAGTTATCTGGGCCTTTATTTCTTTGGAGCAAAATGGGAAAACAATGAAGTTATGAGAATTGAATGTCTGTGAAAGCACCTGTTGCCTAGTACATATACAGTAAATACTAGCTTCCATCTGTGTTCTAGAGGTTAGCAGGTCAGGAGTGGAGACACTGGAGGCTGGAGCAGCAAGAGGGATTGTGCCAAGGGGAACTCAGAGTGAGATATTCCATGGGACGCTTGTAGGGGTACCTGTCGATTTATTTGGCTAGGGTGTTTGGGTGGGTTGGGTAATAAACAGGGGGGAAAGGCCGTATTTTCAGTTTGAGAAATTGTGATGGGTGGACTGTAGCTACCACGTGACCTGTACCGTGTATCTGAAAGAGATTACAGGGTCCCTCTGGATGGTTGCTTGCTATATGAGGAAAAGATGTTGAGGATGGCTGTCAACTCTATCGTTTTAAAGAATGTGACTAGGCCTGCTGAACTCACTTTCTGGCTGAGAAGAAACCAGCCAGCAAGGAGAAGACAGCTGGGATTCTTAGCACCGCACTCTGGGCCCCTGTGGGTGAATACTGCTTTTGAGCAGTGAACAGCAGGAACTGCTGAGGGAGCCTGGATCAGGGCAGGGCTGGTATGGGGTCAGAGCCGTCAGTATCAGGGCTAAGATTTCCAAAGCACAGGTGCCCTGGTCCTGGAGGAGGCTGGAGTTTCTGTGGGGGTTGTAAGGGAGATAGAGGTTAGGAGCGTTAGCGCTTGAATCCACAGGTGTCAACCTACAGAAATAGAGTTCTGGGCAGGCCCTGAGGGAAGCTAGTGCCTGTGAGTGAGCAGGGTCCCCTTGGGGACATTTAGTCTTCTTACCCTCTCATTCATGTCCCCTGGCTTTGGGGACAGCAGGAGCAATAGACACCCTAGTCTTCCACCCTCATAAGGCCAATGTTTTCCTACCTTTATTTTCTTTGCTGGTTTGTACCAGTACAGGATCCCCAGGGCCAGATGGCGGTTACCGAGTCCCAGCGAGGGGAGTGACTTTCTACTCATTCCTCGAGGCAGCCCTTCTTGCCTGGGGTGGCCATGGGCTGAGAGGGAGGTTTTTCTGCTCCTTTCTTAGTTGCATGCTGCTTTTGCCTCGCATCAAATCAGAACCAACTCTGGAAGGTGGGCAGTTTCTTGCCCCATCCACAGCAGCAGATAACTTTTGTTTGATATTAGAGAAGGATTGGGATGGGGGCAGGCTTTATGTCTGCTACGGACTGAATGTTTGTGTCGCCTCCCGCCCCCCCACTCCCAATTCATACGTTGAAGCCCTAACCCCCAGTGTGATGGTATTAGGTGGGGCCTTCAGTAGGTGATTAGGTTTCCATGAGGTCGTGAAGGAGGAGACCCTGTGAAGCGATTAATGTCCTTATAAGAAGAGGAAGAGATACCAGGACGTTTTCTCTCTCCACCAATATGAGAAGGGGACCAGGAAGCAGACCCTTACCAAGAACTGAACCTGTTGCACTGGATCTTGGACTTAGCCTCCAGAGCTGTGAGAAATAAATGTCTCTGTTTAAGCCACCCAGGCTGTGGTGTTCTGTGATAGCAGCCTGAGCAGACGAAGACGTTGTTCCTCGTTTACACCTGCTCACCTTATACCCATGCCAGGCCGGAAGTGCCCACGGACTTCTTTACAATCCCTGTTCCCCCCACCCCTACCACCTCAGCAAGGCGTACACATTGAGGGGCTCTCTCAGGTCTTGGCTCTGTCCCCAGAGTTTCTTGTGAGCATTTCAGTGGAGGCCTATGGAAAAAGAGTGGACAAGTGGTGGCCAGACCCCTTATAGGGATGCAGGGGTCCTAAACTAACCCACACAGAATTGGCTGAGATCGTAATTGCTGGCATCTACCTGCTTTTCTGGCTGCCACCTCTTTGTCCGTGGCTTTATTCAAGGGTGAAGAAGTTCGTGTTCTTTGTCCCCACGGAGGCTCTTGTCACCCTTCCAAATTCAGCTCACTTAGTTGCCTTTTGACCTCAGCATTCTAATGGACTCCAGAAATTATGATTTTGTGGATGATCTGGTTTTTTGTTTTGCTTTGTGGTTAGGGTGGGAGTGACATTCTCTTGCAGCTGTCTATATCTTAAGCAAAAATGGAACTGGGAAATGGTATTTAGAAAGCAAAAGTGAAGGGCTATGATAATCGCACTGCAGTACCATTGTTTCTAGTTTTTCTTGAACATCTCAGAGTGATATAAGTTCTCTCGATCGGGAACTCCTTTCCCACTCATGTGGACCGACATTCATCAGTCAGTCTCAGGGTTGGAAGTGCCCATAAATGTCACTTTTTCCGATCCTGCATTTTATTCTCAAATTCACATGTACTGCCCTATGGCATTTTTCCAAAAGTTGTCTTGACCTTTTATTTAAATCTTATATTGTTCAGCACAGTCTGTATATGGGTCCATCCTCACTCAAGCTCTGCTGCTATACATCAGTTGGTATCTGCAACAGTGTCATGCATAGAAAATTTGGTATCAATTTGATTGGTAAGGAATGTTCCCTGATGGAGGACAGGGAAGAGACAGAGCCATCTTATCTGTTTTGACCACATTTTTTAATCTATTGCCAGAGTCAAGTTTAGTATACTGTTGGGCTGAATTAGTAGCTAGGAGAGAAAACCCAGTGGCCAGAAGTAACTGGAACACTAAAACTTTCGAACTCTGACCATAATATTGAACATTATGGCTGACCACCTTGGGGTTAAAAGGTTAGGAAGAGGGCGGACTGAACAGTAAGGTATTTTTAGTCTGCTTAGAATTATAGCTGCTTTGGAAATTTTTGGTAAGCTGCCATGGATCAGGATTAAAACAAAGGCCATAAATGTGGTTTCAAAAATGTCCTTTTGGCACTTCATTATGTGGTGTGCTATTGGCTTTACCGGTAGTGCATTATCTGAATTGATGTAAATAGTATGTATGTTTATCTTGTCCTATGAGTAATAAGTATGGTATGTAGAGATTTCCGTTTCTATTACTTAAATAGATCACCACAGCCATTTGGTACATAGTTGCCATGCAGATAATTGCTGCGTGGCTATTATGAGAAAAAAAAAAACGTGTGGGTAAAATCAACCCTGCTATTTGGCTTTGTTGTAACCTTACTGCCCATCTGCTAAGTAATATGGGGTCAAAATAAGCACCAGGGTAGTTCTGACATTGACCTCTTTGGAGGTGGGTTCAATTTTTCTCTCTACAATCCCAAAACTATGATAGGAGGTGTTGCCAGAGAGGAAAAGCAATTTCAAAAAACCCCAAAACCCACCAAATTGTTACGCCCAGCACTGTGCTTTGCCCGTGAACCTTACTCTGGGGTTAAACTACTTCTTTTAAACCAGTATCCCTTCATGTACATCACTATGAGTGACATATCATCAGTTAAGCTACAAAAGGATTCCTAAAACAAAGTTGGAGTGTTGTATACTAATTAGTCTGCATTAAGTCGTAAAAGAAATTTTGACATAGGTAATGTAACATTATTGAGTTTTTGTAAGCTGGCATTTTCAAGTTGTAAAAGGGTACATCAGTTTATCAAAAGCATTGCTTTTATATGATTGTTGTATCAGCTATCTAGTGCCACAGTAATGCTGTATAACAAACAATCACAAGAGCTCAATGACATGCAAAAAATACATTTATTTATTAGTGCTGTTGGTCAGCCAAGCAGTTCTTCTGGTCTTGAGTGGAGGGCTCACGCATATGTTTGTGGTCAGCTGGTGGGTCAGCTGGGAGTTGGTTGGTCTGGGAGCATCTGAGACACCTTGGTCCATCTCTATAAGGTCTTTCATCTTCCAGAAGACTAACCTAGCGTTGTTGTTTTAGTAACAGCAGGACATTGAGAGTGTGGAAAGGCAGAGGCTATTTGAGACCTAAGCTTGGGACCAGCACACCATTACTTCTGCCACATTCTGTTGGCTAAAGCAAGCCACAAGTCGAGCCCAGGTGTGAAGGTGGGGGAAAGAGACTCTACTTCCTAATGTCACATGTCAAAGAATATGCACGCATATAGAGATTGGTGAGAATTGGCACCAAATTTACAATCCACTTGTTCTGATTATCATTGCTGGTCAACATATTTCCTAAAACTTAGTGATATAAAACAATAACTAGCTTATTGTGCTCATGATTTTGTGGTTAAGGCATTTGGGAAGGGCTTGGTCTGGCAGATCCCATTTGGGAGTCACGGGCTGGGTTTTCAGTCATCTGAATATTCAGTGAGGCAGCCTGGACGGCTCTTTCCCATGGCTAGCAGTCAATGCCTAAGCCTGGCTTTGCAACATGTAAGTCGCCCGTCTTCTTATATGATGATGGTTTCCTTCAGAGTGAGTGTCCCAAGTTGGGGACACTGATATAACCTGGAGGAAGCCATATATCTTCCCTCTAGTGCCTTCTATTGTTAACAACAAGCCACTATTGTCAGCCCAAATTCAAGGGGAGGTGAAATCGACACCCCCCCCATCTTGGTTAGAGAATTTGCAGGCGTAGTCTTACAATCCTCACAAATCTAACACAGTTACTCACAGAGAGAAATCCATTCCCTCATTCTATGATGTTAAGTCACAGTGCTATTATCTCTACATCTTTAGCATTCACCTTTCCCATCAAATAGTGCACTTACAATTGACATACTCAGATTTTTTCTTCTTATTTTGTATAGTTCTGCATGTTATAAGGTAACCCAGGAAATGATTAAGGGAAGCTGCTTATTTCATTCCAAACTTCCAATGATCTTTGAGGAAATGCATGCATGCTTACTTTCCACATACTTTAATCAGTGTATATATTTGTGCTTTGGCTTTTTTCAAGGTATTTTATATACACGAAATGCTTGTAATTTTCATTTTAATGATCTAGGAGTTCATCAAGCTAATAATATCATCATTGGCTTAGCAGTTGCCCAGTTTGGGTATCTTGATTATTTATAATTACACTAACGTGATAGCACCATGTATTGGATATCTACTGCAGTGTAACATGTGACCCCAAAACCTAGCAGCTTAGAACAGTAATCATGTGTTATCACATGCAGTTTCTGTGGGTCAGGAATCTGGGAGTGGTTCAGCTCCTCGGCAGGTCTCTCATGAGGCTGTAGTCAGGCTGCCGCCTGGGGCTGCCCTGGGGCTGGAGGACCTGTCTCCGCCTTCA
>NW_017731391.1:3199689-3223748 GCF_001890085.2 Hipposideros armiger | reverse complement strand
AGAGAGAGAGAGAGAGAGAGAGAGAGAGAGAGAGAGAAAGAGAGAGAGAGAGAGGAGAGAGAGAGGGAGAGAGAGAGAGAGAGAAGGGAGGAAGGGAAGAGAACCTGAATGGAAGCCATGGTTTTTTTATAACCTCATCTTGAAAGTGATGTATCTTCACCCGTGTCATATTCTGTTCATCTCACAGACCAACCTGGGGACATGGGCGTGAATGCCAGGAGACAGGGATCACTGAGAGGGTTGTCCTGGAGCCTGGATACTACATAGCGCTATAAAAACCTTTCCACAGATTGCTTTTTATTGCTGAATGGGAAAGAGGCATGTACTCCGGACATATCCCCCGAAAGTGGAATTACAGATCATATATATCAACAATTCAATGGCACCCTTTTTAAAAATTGTGAGGTATTTTTATAATTTTTTTTTACTTTGTAAGACATATTTTTATATCATTTTCTTATGTTTTTAATAAGCACATAAAATGCTTCAGAATACTGTACAAAGTATGTAGCTGTTGGTGAACTTCCAGAAAGGGCCTCAGTTGGCTCTGGTTTGGGAGGAGGCGAAATAAGACAGAGGGAAACTGCTTGGGTCCTATCATCTCCCAGAACCTTTTTATTCTTTTTTTAATATAGTGCCTGGTTTTCATAAAGTAGGCCACACTGCCTTCTTAACCTAATATAAGCTACTGCCATTAATAGTTCCCCTAATGGAAGAAATTTTAATTGGCAAGAAGCTTGACCATTACAAAATGTCCTGCACTATTTATGGTGAGTTACAGTTCTGCTATCTTTACCACTGTGGAGGCGGGATAAAGGAAATGTGCTCCCCACCAGTGTACTGAAAGGGCTGTTCTATGTCAGGTGATTTTTAAAGCCTTTATTACAATCTGTGAACTAATTTAATATGTTATAAATGAACACTCATACATTTTGTGAGTTCACACCACCCCCCTCCCTTGGCCATTTATGTGAGATAAAATATAACGGATTCATTTTCATGTCTGTAAAAATCTTTTCAGCCTTTCCAGAAATACATCTGGATTCATTTACATGATGCACTTTCAATCATTTCAAAATTTAATAAATTTTATAGCACCTTCCGTGTTGTGGGCGCTCCATAAATTGCCATCACCAAGTTAAATGATGGGGTAATAAGGACAGGACTTTGGTCGTTTAGACTAATGACAAGGTTTGCATTTATAATGAAGTCCTGGCCACCAAGGGCAGGCGCACACCTGTGAGGGGAGTGTGTGAGGAAGGGCTGCCTTTTAAAGCTTGCCATGAGGATTGTGCTACGCAAATAAACCCAACTGTGCGTGGGTGGTCCTCTCTCTGCCCCCTTCTGCTTTTAAAGACTTAGAAGAGCTGCCAAAGTACCTATAGAAGGTGTTTGATTTAAAAGGTTTAAAAGGAAACACTCCAGTTTGCCTTCTTGTAGGGGCATGCGAGCAAGCAGAGTTTGCAGCTGCATGGAGGGGTAAAGAAAAACTCGGAGCATTTAACAGCGTTTTGAAAAAAAAAAAAAGAATCATGCCAAGAGGGCCTTTGACCAAGAAATTCTTATAGATTTATGACACCTGGTGCCTGAACTCCATCTGTGATGCCAGAGTTACAGTACTATAAGCTCTTCACCCTGCAGCTGATCCCGTCAGTTTCTGGCTGCTCCAAGGGCCTGATGTCGTTTGCTACAGTTGTTTGTAGACCCTAGAAAGGCAAGATGATTATTTACAGATTTCCGTAATCCCTACTGGATTCTTCACTTTCCCTTTCCTACAAGGAAACGTACAAGGAAACTTGTAAGAAAAGAAACACAGCACAACAGGATCTGTATGGCAGTGTGTTCTCTTTAGCATCTGTATTCAGGGGTTGTGGTTGCTTCACCGCTGTGGAGGGGACAGGGTCAGCCATGTTGTTGCTGCTTATGGGTTGGAGACTGCCTGCCTGTGCCAGGAATAAACTAAGCCACTCCATTAAGGATGGCTTTATATATTTGTGTGTGTGAGTGTGTGTGTGTGTGTGTGTGTGTGTGTGTGTGTGTGTGTGTGTGAGAGAGAGAGAGAGAGAGAGAGAGAGAGAGAGAGAGAGAGAAAAAACGTATGCCAATAGTTTGTAATAATAGAAGATTAAAAGCAACATTACTGACCACCAAAGACACTAGTTAAGTTATAATATATCCACATAGTGGAATATTATGCAGCTATAAACAGGATGAACTCCAAGGCTTCTGAAGTGTAAAAATCAAGGCGCAAAACACAGCATATAAGTAATGTATTTATTGTACTTAAAGGTAAAGAAAAAAGAAGTACGAGTATATACTTGTTTGCTGGACTAGCATAACAGTTCCTAGATATAAAAAGCTAATAATATTGGTTGCCTTGAGGGAGGAACTGAGTATCTGGAAGACAGAAGTGAAAGGGATAGGGTTCATTGTGTAGCTTTCCGTGCCTTCTGAATTCTGAATCGAGTAAATAAAATGAAAAAATATATATTGAAAAAAAACCTTGAAACAAGGCTGGGCAGAAGAGAAACTTGTGATGAAAGTGAACCCCAAGAAGACAGATAACCAAGCTCTTCTCCCCCTATTTGCATAATGCATTGCACAGTGCTTGGCACATGGTAGATTGTCGACAAATATTTGTTAACTGAAAAAATACATACCATGTGGAAAATCACCCTTCATTTTTATTTTAAAGTATATATGACATACTTAAAACTTAATGCCATTCAACATGAACATTATCTTGGTCATAAAGAAAACAAAATAAAAAAAAGGAATTCAGAATGAAAAGCTGTCTTGGTCAGGAGAGCACGAATTTGGGTTTGGAAATATCTTCATCAGTGTTTCTCAACAGTTTCCCTATTCTGTGTAAAGCCCTGTTTTCATATTTAAGTAGTTGATTATGGGAACTGAAATTATAGAATGAGATCGTTTTACTGCAATTGGGTGCTCATAGACTTTGTAGTTAAAGTCCCGAGTCCTCTTCTCTTTCTATTACACTCAGATTCTCACCTGCCCCCTATCTCCCTGTCTGGGACATTTCATAGCTCATGATCATCAGACCTGATGGGCCTCCCAGCAAAGAGTAAACTCTTTAAGGGAGCTTGACTCTGGTCTTTGAAGGGTCTGGCTGTGGCCTACTAGGTGCCATGATCCTGCCATGCAGGAGACTGTTGGATGCCTTGGGATGGGCTGGCCGGGGTGTAAATGGAGTGACTGAGTTTGCATACTGTGTTGTTTTCACCCAGGTTTGCACACTTGAGCTAGAATTCTCAGGAGATTGCAAGAAAAGTAAACCAATACAGTGAAACCTTGGATTGCGAGTAACGTGGTTTGCGAGTGTTTTGCAAGATGAGCAAACATTTCTAATGCATTTTAACTTGGTAAAGGAGCAATGTCTTGCAATATGAGTAGTTTGTTTCCGGAATGAATTATGCTCACAAACCAAGGTATTACTGTAATTTGTAATGCACCATAGTTCCTTGATTGATTCCAAACAGTGAATTTCAACCAGTCTCCGTGCAGGGAGAATGAATGACAGCTGATGGTCCACACGACATAGGTGAAATATGACTATGACATCCAGGCATACAAGTGGGCTGTGAGGAGGAGATTCTTACTTCCACTTGAGAAGTATTGCTCGACCTGGGGTAGAAGAAAATTAAATTCCAAATTGAGCATGTGTTACTGAAAGAAGAGATAGGGCAAAAGAAAATGTCCCTTGTGACCCTGGTGGGGCTTTTGTACTAAGTCTAACATATAAAGGGACTTAGAGTTCTGTGCAGCTGCCTGTGCATTTATGTAGCAGATTTCAGCTGAAATAAACGTTTTCCGAGATGCCAAAACCAAAACCAAACAAAAGAGTGATGCTCTCAAGCACATTAGCATGGATATATGAAGAATGGATTGTAAAGCGTTACTCAATTAAGGTGTACATCCAGCTATTTACATATAAGAAAACCAAAACAGGGATTAAATGAGAAAAAAAGACTAGGATATGGAACATTGATTTCCTTTGTGTTGTATTTAAACAAATTTTTTTAAACGAGCAGCTCAACTATGGGGTAATAAATGGTGCATGAGATGACAGTGGATCTCTCTTTTGGACTTAAGGTTGGAAATAGAATTTTCCCCAAACCATCACTACCAACAGATACAGAATTTTGTATCCTACCTTACCTTGAAGTCATGGCCGTTGAGATCTTAAACTGGGTGCTATTGGAGTTAACTGCTTGAAAACATGCAGATTTCTGGGTCTCATTGCTTGGAATCCTGGCCTAGTAAATTGGGATTGGAGCTCAGCAATATAAACAGTCTTTAAACATGCAGGGAGATTGGGATGTAGGTGGCGTAGGGACTGCTGTTTCAGAAACCCGATTCCAGAGTTTCTGGATTTTTATTGTTTTTACTCTTTGCTATATAAAGACTGACTTACTAGACAACGAAGCCAAGAGATATTAAAGCTGGGGTCAGCAAGCTACGGCCCACGGGCCAAATCCAGGCCCTCTTCCTGTTTTTGCAAATAATAGTCTCATTGGCACACAGCCATGCCCATTTGTTTACATAGTGTCTATGGCTGCTTTCCTGCTACAGCAGCAGATGAGTGGTTGGGACAGAGACCGTATGGTCTGTTAAACCTAAAATATTTATTGTCTGACCCTGTACAGAAAAAGCTGGCCAATCACATGGTAATGAAAGATGGATGTGTACCTGACACGTTGCATTTATTTCCCTGGGAACAAATAAGATCTTCACCAAAAAAACTTTGATATTTAGCTAGTCTGAGTCTGTTTCTATTAGCCATGAAAATTAAAAAGACCCAGAAAAGAATAAATTCAAAACAAAAAGTTAAAGGGGCATGGATCTTGAAGGAGAAGACATGCCTCACGCCGCTGAAATGAATGATTTATTTCATTTATGAAAGTGTGACTTGCAGTGAGGGACACACCTGGCCCTGTGCTGGCCTTGACTCTGGGTGTGTGCACACAAGACTTGTTCTCATGTCACTTTTCATTGGAAGTGGACAGGTGCATTTACGAATCTAGAGAAGTGGGTAATACACAGGCTTCATTTTTCCATTGAGAGAGAGCGCTGTCCTTAATTCAGTTGGTGGGAGATGAATTTCTTGGCTTTGATAATTAAGCTGGCAAAGCAAATTTGGTTCCAACTTTTTAATGAGAGTGTGGGTGGCCAACAAATTGCAGGTTCAGACATAAATGTTTCAAACGTGGGTGGCTGGCTTTTAACCCCAGGGCAAATTCTGTGATTGTAAGGAGGTTTCAGGCTGGTAGCCAAGTTCAAAGAGTATTTGCCAAATATTAAGAAAAGTGGGAACTACTCTAAGCAATATTATTTGAGGACAGGATTATGTGATTCATTGAGTGTGATTAGTGTGATAAATGAACATTATTTGAGTCCATTCATATTATATATTTGTGAACATGCATACATGTGTATTTGTGCTTGCACTTACACAGAGGATTATGTAGAAGGAGAAAGAGAAATAGCATAAGGGGAAGAAGTGGATTTGTTCCTGTTTTCCTATCTCCTACTGCCTAACTGTTCGGGTATTCAGACCCACACAGCACTTTATGTCCAGCCCTGGTTTTCTATCTGGGGGGTAATCAAAATCTGGGCTCTTATGTAATGTAAGACCATTGTTGAGAGGAAAACTGAGTTCAGACCAAGAAATGAAGGGTTCATTGAATTTTCACTTCTATAAGGAGGCTGGATTTGAAGCAGAATCCTACTGGGTTCTGTAAGTGAACCTCACATCAGAAAGATAGGGCAGATTTGCAAAAGAAAGTAATAGATTTCAATTTAGGTTGCTTTTCAGCCTGAAAAATAGTCTGAATTCAATCGCTGATCCTGTTAGTAGAGATAATAATGAAATGCAAAGCAAGTATGGTCTACATGTTAAAAAGGACTGTAAAATTACCACTGTGGGTTCTTGATTTACCCTCTCTCCCATTACTCGTAGAACAAAATATGATTTCTGCCTAATGTTCATTTGGTAGTTACCCCAGGATCAGAAAACTAAGCTCTGTTACTTTGTACTTCTTACATTTGCAAGAGTAATCAAGATTGTGACTTGAATTGGCCTGGGGAATCTATTGACTTAGAAATAGAAAGATATTAGGAATCTCTTACATTAATTTCTCTTATTTACCTATAGGCTTTGTGCATTTTCTGATGGAAGGGTATCCAGATGGATTTTATTTTCTGAAGATCAGGAAAAGCCTCTTCTTCCAATGTAATGTGCCCTGCCTGGACCCATTCTATGAATGAAAAAGGGAAAACAGCATCTTTTACTGAAAGTTTCTCTGATTGAGAGTAGCCTTATTGTCCACTTCTTCCATGAAACTCTGTTTCTTGTCCCCAATTATTCTGGGGTTTTATTGCCCTTCTGCCTTTTTGTTTTGTTTTACATAATCTGCCTTTTCTTTCTAGAATACCCTTAACACCCATTTATGACTCCTGGTGGCTTCCACCTCTGGGTACCAGCTTAGTCTCAAGTGCTTCACATCATAATGTTCACTTGTCTCTCTAGATAGTGAGCCTCAAACTCAGGCGTGTGTGTGTGTGTGTGTGTGTGTGTGTGTGTGTGTGTAATTCCAGTATATGGCAGAACTTGACACATAATAGCTTCTCAGTGAACACCATCTGAAGGCAGTGATGTATTAAAATTTCTAATCTTTTTTTCTTTAAAAAATGATTATTTAGAAATCATTTCCAATAGAAGAGTATATTCTTTACAAGAATAAAACAAAAATTCCCATATACCTTTCATTCAGATTCCCCCCAAATTAACAGTTAACCACACTTTCTTCTCTCTCTCTCTCTCTCTCTCTCTCTCTCTCTCTCTCTCTCTCTCTGTATGTGTGTATTCATATACATATATCCTCTCTATATGTGTTATTTAATTTTCTGAACTACTTGAGAGTTGGTTGAAGACAGTGTCCTCTTATTCTTTAAAACTTTAATATATATTTCCTAAGAAAAATTCTTATATAAGCACAGAACAGCCATTAAGATTAGGATATTAACATAGATGTAATCCTACTAGTTAATGCTGTGACCACATTCAAATTTTGTCAGCTGTCCCAATGAGTTTTCTCATAGGTCGAAGGTCTGGTTCAGAATCATGTATTACATTTAGTTGTCACGTCTCTTTAGTCTCTTTTTGGAGCAATTTAAAAAAAAGTCCAAGACCATAACTTTGTAGAATGTCCCTTAATTTGAGGTTGTCTGATGTTTCCTCATGGTTAGATTCAGGCTATGCTTTTTGGGGGGTGGGGTGGGGTGTAAGAATAAGTGTCAGAGAAGTGATGTTGAGTCCCTAGTGCATCATATTAGGAGGTACATGATGCTGATATGTTTCATCACTGGTGATGTTAACTTTTATCACTTTGATAAAATGGCATCTGCCAAATTTCTACATATAAATTTAAGTAACAATTATATATGCTTATTCACTAATAAGTAGTTAAATATTTCATGAGGAGACATTGAAAATGATGTAAATATTCTGTTGTTCATCAGACTCTCATCCACTTATTTTAGCATCTATTGATGATTCTTGACAGAATCAATTATTACCAAATTTATTCAGTAATTACCATATTGTTGCCAAATGGTGATTTTTTTTTTACATTCTCATTCTTTCTACTTTTATTTCTTGGCACTCTACTATAAAATAGAAATTCCTTGTTTAAGAAAATCTATCTATTTAAACATGGATTCATGGATCTTATTTGATTCAATGGGCTACAATCTATTATTATCATCATTTACTTTGATGCTCAAAGTTTCCCAGCTTTGGCCAAGGGGGCTCCATCAAGTTGGTTTCTATGTCCTTTTGATATGTCCCCATCATTACAGGCAAACCTCAGAGATATTGAGGGTTCAGTTCCAGGCCTCCACATGAAGTGAGTCATATGAACGTTTTGGTTTCCCAGTGCATATAAAAGTTATGTGTTCACTATACTGTAGTTTATTAAGTGTGCAATAGCATTATGTCTATAAAAGCCCCCAACAATGTACATACCTTAATTAAAAAAATACTTATTGCTAAAACATACTAACCATAATCTGAGCCTTCAGCAAATTGTAATCTTTATACTGGTAGAGTGTCTTACCTTCAACTTGTAAAAAATACAGTATCTATGGAAGCACAATAAAACGAAACACAATAAAATGAGATATGCCTGTATATGAGCACTTCCACATTTTATGACTAAAACAATGTTCCAGACTCATCTTGTAATTTCCCTGCCCTGGAGTCAACCATTTTTCCAGTGATATTTGTTGTTGTTTTTTTAGTAGAAAATAGCATTTAAAAGCAAAGATCTAGTTGCCAGGCATGTACCTGAGGGTCATTGCTTCTAGGACCTCTCAGTGAACAGAGATAGAAAATATGTGACTTCACACACACACACACACACACACACACACACACACATACTCACACACACACACACACACACATATATTCACACACACACACACCTATGCTGATTTCTAGATCTGTCCATTAAAAACCTTGTGCTTACGTTGATACTCCAATTCCAGTGTAACACCCTGGATTTATTCTGGTCAAAAGAATAATGCCCTTTCCATATTTATAACTCCTTCTCTGATTGAGAAAAAACTGACCCCAATTATCTTCAGTATATTCCCTGTTGGCTGAAGTCCTGTGAGCAACCAATCCTCACACCTGTAGGCTGCCTCCTTGCTCTGTCCCCACTGGCCTTGACCTCATGTGAGAAAAAAAGAAAATGTAATAGTCTTTAATTGGCAAGATTCATGAAACAGAAGTGTGTGTGAGAGAGAATATAGTCTTTTTCAGTCTGTAAAACCAAGTCTGGTGTATAGCCTCAAGGTAGGTTTTTGACATATAGAACCTAAGTAACCATGGGCCATGGAACACTTGTGTAGGGGGATATGAATAATTTACCATTTCTTAAGTGATATAAACAAAACTGATTTCTCTTCCTTTGGGAGGTGATTTGTAATCTCAAAGGTAAAAACTATATAAATAAGCCTAAAATATTACCTTTGCATTGAAAGTAAAAGTCATACTGGAAGAACTTGAAAAAGCAAACTACATATATTATGGGTATTGGAAAAAACAATTTTTGTAAAGAGAAAATAAGATTTTAATTGCTTTTATTAACAAGCTCATTAAATAAACCAGCCATTACAAAGAGCTGATGCAATGTATTCGTGGCTTTTACCTGACTCGTGGGTATTTGTTTTTGTATGTGTGTGTGTTGGGGGTGGCGGAGTACCTGCATACCTGCATGTGTATGCATGTGCTGAGAGGAGGGTGAGTGTCCCCACATCTGTCTACATCACCAGAGAGGTATAGGTAATTTCCTTTGGTTTCAGAAGAGTAGGTTGTGAGAGACCATTCTTTTATTTGGAAAATATGAAATATCACATGAAATTTTGAGTGTTTTTCTTGTACAACTGCATGCTTTTTTCAGCTGAAAATTTATGACAAAATCTAAAAGAATGATTTAGAAAGGTTTTTTTAAATCTAAATAAAGCAAACTGTATAAAGCAAAATTTATCACTGACAATATAAATATTACCCTTGGGGGAAAAAAAAGCAACCTCTAAGAATGCCTTTTATATCACCAGCTAATAGCAGGTATTCTTGAAATCAGTAGTAATCTGATTGCCTACAGGGAACAGTTGCCTTCCTGTGGTTTAGGCTACAGAGAAGCTATGCAATTTTGTATAAACATAATTTAGATGAGGATTATATTTTCCTCCTCAATTTATTAGCTACTGGTGCTGCCATATCCTGTTACCCACATTTTTTTTCATCATTCAATTGATAGCACAGAAAAAAAATGTGATATTAGGACTGGTAACTGGACACCTTAATTTGGAAGGGTGGGAAATAAAAGCTTTATTAGAGCTGTCTCCTTAGTTAGAAAGATTAATCTGTGTGTTTAGAGTTTCAGCAACAGTGCTCTCTGGTGGATTCAATCCTGTGTACTGTAGACTGGGATGGGAGTCTACAATTTACAGAATTTTAGATTCAGCATGGAGTTGCATTACCAAGATGGTGGATTAAGAGACCCCAGCCTCAATCCCCCTACAAAAATCAATAAGTACACAGCTGTCCACAAACAAAAACAGCTCTGGGAGAGCTCTGTAGCCCACTTAAGAAACTTTAGCAGCAGTGGAACAAAAATACTTGAGAAGAACCACACAAAAAGAGAAGGGAGAACAGCTTCATTTTGACTGCACCATCCCATCTTCTAAGCTGGCATTGCTTTAGCACCAAGAGGGAAGCCCCAGCTGGAAAGAGTTCCCTTCACCAGGAAAGAGAGAACAGGGTAAGAGACCAACTTCTCCAGCCTTTTGGGACACCACACGAAGTACCCACTTCAGTTTCACCCCAACAGCTGTTGAAGCCTCTGTGGATAACCCACAGTGTTTGCCAAGGACCATGCAGTTGTAGTTGCCATGGTGACCAGTGGCCTGAGGTGACAAGTCACCATGTCCCCCTGAATCTAGAACTACCACATGTCCCACACTTGGCATGCTGCACTGGTAGACCCAGGGTCACAACACACTCCAGCATGCTCTCACCCACAGGTGAAAGTCTTTTATTACCAAAGTCAGTCCATAAAGTCTGGAAGAGGTGACTGCTTCTTCAAATGCACAGACACTTGCACGAGGCTATCAGGGTCATGAAGAATTAGGGAAACATGACTCCACCAACGGAACACAGTAAACCTTTAGTAACTCACCTAAAAAAATAGAGATACAGGAGTTGCATGACAAAGAATTCAGAATAGTTATTCTAAGGATGCTCAGAGAGCTACAAGATTTAATGAAATTAGGAAAACAATACACAAATAAAATGAGAACTTCAACAAAATATGTAGAAAACATTAAAAAGAATCAAACAAGTTTTGCTGCTGAAGAATATAATAACTGGACTGAAGAATTCAATAGAGAGCATCAACAGTAGGCTAGACCAAGAAGAAGAAAGAACCAATGAGTTCAAATTCAGATCATTTGAAATTATCCAGTCAGAGGAGCAAAAAGATAAAAGAATGAAAATGAATGAGGAAAGCTTATGAGACTTAGGGGACACTATTAATAGAAGCAATCTACTCATCATTGGAGTCCCTGAAGGAAGAACGGTTGAAAGTGGTAGAAAGCTTGTTAAAATAAATAATGGATGAGAACTTTCCAAACATGGGGAGAGATTTAGACACCCAAGTTTCCAAAGCTAACAGGTGATATCAAAAATTCAATTCAAAACAATCTTCTCCAAGATACATTATAACAAAACTGTCTAAAATCAAAGACAGAGAGAGAATTTGAAAAATAGCAGAGAATTTTAAATTCTCTCATACAAAGAAACCCACATATGGCTATCAGGAGATTTCTCAGCAGAAACCTTGCAGTTTAGAAGAGAGTGGGATGGTATATTCAAAGTGCTGAAAGAAAAAAAATTTGCCAACCAAGAATATTTTACCCAGCAAAGTTGTCTATAAATGAAGATGAGATAAAGACTTCCCAACAAACAAAAGCTGAGGATGTTCATCACCACTAGACTTGCTTTATAAAAAATGCTGAAAGGAATTCTTCAAGCTGAAACAAAAGGAACTGAAACAAAAGGGACAAAAGTTTCATGCTAACTAGTAACATGAAAATATACAACACACTGGTAAAGGTAAGTATATAGTCAGACTCAGAACACTCTAATACTTAATATGGTGGTATGTTAACTACTTATCTCTAGTATAAAGGCTAAAGGACAAAAGTATTAAAGATAGCTATAGCTACAATAGCATGTTGATGGAGACACAATATAAAAAGATGTAAATCGTGACATCAAAAACATAAAATATGAGGAGGGGGAGTAAAAAGGTAGAGTTTTTGTATGTGATAGAAGGTAAGTTGTTATCAGCTTAACATAAATTATTATATCTATAAGATGTTTCAGGTAAACCTCAGGGTAACCACAAAACAAAAATGTATGGTAGACATGCACAAGATAAAGAGAAGTGAATCAAAATATACCACTATGAAAAATCATTAGTTCAAAAAGGAAGATAGCAAGAGAGGAAGAAAAGAACTACAAAACAGTCAGAAAACCATGAGCTAGTCCTTATTTATCAATAATTAAATGTAAAAAGATTAAATTCTCTAATCAAAAGACACAGAGAGGCTGAATGGATTAAAAAACAAGACCGCATTGTATGCTGCCTATAAGAGATGCACATAGCCTTAAAATGAAGAGATGGAAAAAGATATTTCAAGAAAGTGGAAACCAAAGGGAGCAGGGGTAGCTATGCTTGTATCAGACAAAAGAGATTTGGAATTATTAAAAGAAGAAAAACCTGACAAATACATCTTTAGGTGATGATATAGCATATGTTTGATGTTTTCACTCCTCTAGGTAGATTTATAGTCTTTCCCTGTTTGCCTGAAAGCAATTTTCCTTTCACTTATAAATGATCAAAAAAGGAATTCATGTTAGGATTTGCAAGTCTGAGGATGGTTTTAACCGATGCAATGAGATAACAGAAAGAAGCTGAAGTAGAGGGAGGAAATGAGCAAAAAAGACCAATGGTTCCAGGGAAATCTGAAAATATACTCCATGTTCTGAGAATTTTTCCACTGCAACTCAATTCTTGGGCTTGTTAGGAGCATCTGAGTTCATTTAGCTTCATGTATCTCCGATCATATTTCTGGAGCTCTAAGTTCAAGTTACGTTGCTGAAGTGTACTCAGGTGGTCTGGAGAAGTTAAGAATAAGAATGTTGAATAAACATAACTGTTGTCTAGCTCTGAAAAGATGAATTGGCCCAAGGTCTGTGCCCCAGTTACTCGGTGATTGTGCCGTCACAGACATAGTAAGAAGCAATTCCTTGGCTTCCTTCTTAACAAATTCAGGACCAGCGTATTCTGCCTGATCAGCCCAAGTCTTCTTTGAAGGTTTATATTGTGCAATACAAGCAACTGGCTACTAATGGATAACTTCAGAGATCAACTTCTGCACACTCTACTGGATGGATGGGATGGATACCATTTTGAAACATCTAATCACCATCATTAGTAGGTAACACTGATACACTGAAGGGACCGTGGGCTACTGGGAGATGGTTTTTGCTAGAAGGTACACTCCTCATTTATTTTCACTATCTGGATCAAGCTTGATGGGGATAGATAGGATTTCTTAGCACCATAACCTGGTCAGTAGAGTTGCCTGGGTCAGTTGAGTCATTGTGTTTTATGGGGGTGCAGCATCACTTTTCTAGATAGCCGGGAGACTGAGAGACTGAAAGTGGAAAAGATGTGGGTTGGCAGGTTGTCTGACTAATAAGCCCTGTAATGATCAGCCAGGACATTCTGCTAGCCTAGTTGGAGCCTGAAGTCATTTAATTGCGCAAGTTGTCTTAAAATTGCTTATTTGGCTTCAATCATGGCAAATATGGGGCTACATGTCTGATATGCATCCCCTTTTGTATGAGCACATTAAGTAATGGGTGCCTACTTATCCTAAAACACTTGAAATTCTATACAAAACATTTTTTTTCTAACCTAGGATGGGAGCCATTTAGGCACCTAAGGCAGAAGATTTTACCTTGGCATGGCTGTAAATACTTTACCGTTTATTTTCTTCACTTTCCTGAGTCTCAGGCACCCCCTGGGACTCATAAGCCATCTTTTGTCCCAGGAAAGGGTTCTGGTGGTATATTATGGAACTATCTGTCTTTCTACTGACCTGCTAGTGTCCAAATGCACTGGACACTCAGGCTGGCAAGACATTGGAATAACATTACCATGAGCTCAGCAGGAGCTGACTCAGGCAGCTTTTATGCCCAAGGGAGGCATTCTCAACCTGTGAGAGGCAGAGTGACCAACTTCTCCATCCTTCTCCTGGAAATGAAGGAAGTTCTATCGAATAAAATAGCCCCTGCAAAGAGAAAAAGGAGGGAAGGGCAGGAGCAGTGTGGATTTTCATAAGGGATATCAATCTCCTTCATTTGAGTTTTGAGAAGTAGAGTTGTAGATAGGGTGTTGTGTGGATAGGGTTGGGAAGGGGACAGGTAGAGCTCTTCTGAGGTGTCACCAAGAGACACTGAGAGCTGCCAGGATGTCCTGAGAAATATCATTTATAGAATGAGTCGATATTGAGACATGGGAATCAGAGGCAAGAGCATAGAGTGACTGTGGATAGATATATGAGTTCTGCCAAAGAGCATCTATTTTCATTCATCATGATTTTTTAATGGATTACCTATATGGAGTGTAGCAACATTTGCTTCACTGTGGATATCAAAAAGTATGTATGCTTTTTATATTGGATTTTTTTACAGCTGTATTCTCCTTTGAGCAATAAGCCTCCTAGATATCCAAACTTCACGAGCCATTTCAATTCTCTATGAAATTGTTGGCCATGGACCTAACTTTCAACTTTATGTGCCTGTATTAGTTTTCCATGCTATTGTAACAAATGACCACAAGCCTAGCTACTTAAAACAACACCAATTTGTTATCCTACAATTCTGGAGGTCAGAAGTCCAATGAGGGTTCTCACCTGGCTAAAATTAAGAGATCAGCAGGCCTGTGTTCCTTTCTGAAAGCTCCAGGGGAGAGACCATTTCCTTGCCTTTTCCAGCTTCCAGAGGCTGCCTGCATTCCTGGGCTCATCCCCCAACCCCTTTCCTCCATCTGCAATGCCAGCAATGTCAGGTTGTGTCCTTCTCACACTGCATCCTCTGACCTTGCTTTGGTCATCATATCTCCTCTGCCTTTCTGCCTGTGATTACATTAGGCCCATCTAGATATTCCAGGATAGCCTTCCCACCTCAAAGTCCTCACTTTAATCTCATCTGCACAGTCCCTTTTGCCACGTAAGGTAACAAACATAGTCACAGGTTCTGGGGATTAGGACATGGACATAATTGAGGGCCATTAGTTTCTTTACCAATAAATAAGAGTATTATTGTTAATGACTAAGATGCAAACGATCTTGCTTGTTCTACAGTGTGAACAATTCATATATAGGACATACTTTAGGGTTTGGACTTTTAGACATCTTAATTATCATCAAAATAGATTCACTAATTTAATTCTACTTATATAGAGTGGAACAAGATTTCTGAATAAAAATAATTATGTAACACTTGTTCTTTCATTCTAAGAGAGGAGTCTGTGGCCTCCTATTGAAAAGAAAAATGTCTAAATTTCAAATGAGATGATCTCAACAAGAATATTTGTCATGATCATAGCCACCTCAGTTATAAAATTATTCTAGTTTGTAAAATAAATGTAATTATGGATTAAAGAGTTTACTCTGTATTCATTAAAAAAATAACCTGGATGTGATATTAAGATGAATACATGTGGTTTTCTAAGACAGATGATAGGGAATTTTTATCTTTAAGCATATGTATTTAAAAGTGTTTTTATGGTTTTTTGGAAATGATTAGATAAGGAGAGTAGAAAATGCTTCCAATAACAATCTGTTTTTATTTGTTCTTTGGGGGGAAAAGTTTTCTCACAGGGGTTGTCAATTGTTTTCATGCATTTAACAACAAGTTTGAACCATCCACTTTCTGTATTTCAGTCTCCTGTGAATCCTACAGGGTTTTGACTTCTGTTAAATTACCTGTTTGTTTAACTTGAGCCTGACAGGTTGATGCTGTCAGATACTTTGTTAGTCTGTGTGGTTTTGTTGTTAGCAAAGGAAACTGTAGTTGTGCAGTTTAGGAATTTGATTCTATTTTAGCACCAGATTTGAGGTCAAGAATTATATATAGGAAGAGCACAGAAAGAGCAGTATTATAAGCTCCATACTACCATTATGCTATTGTTGGGAAAATTAAGCTTGAGGAGCTAGTTATAGGAATATAAATTTTTAGAATACACTTACGTGATCATATACTCCTTAGATTAAAAAAAAAAAATCCAGGGCCAGCCAAGTGGCGCGATGGTTAAGAGCTGGCTTGGGACCCCAGAGGGCCCTGGTTCGGATCCCACATATGAGGGCCAGTGACACTGCCCTCTACAGCTAAGATGCTGAACAACAGCTCAACCTGGAGCTGGGCTGCCCATGAGTCGCCGGCGACCGCGTAGGCTGCAGCCACTGCTGCAGTGGGTTGCCATGGGCTACCGCGTGTAGCCAGCAGCCAGCGTGAGCGGCAAGCAGCCTCTGTGAGTGGCCATCAAGAAGCCGGCGACTGATCTGCCTCGCCCGGGAAGAGCACAATGATGGTGCCCACTTGGGCCAGTGAAGCAACGTCCTCCACAACTAGACTGAAGAACAAAAGAACAGCAACTTGTCTGTTCCCCTTCCCCCAATTCACCAATAAAAAAAAAATCTTTAAAAAAAAATCCATTTCTTAGGAGGTGCAAGGTAATGTCATGTTAAGAGCACAGACTCTAGATCCAGAATGCTGGGTCAAAATTCTTGGCTTTGCCACTTACTGGACATGGAAATGTGGGCAGGTCATTCTGTCTCACTTGGTTCCATTTTCCTTACCAGTAAAATGGAAGAGAAAACTAAACAAATTTATATACATAAAGCACTTGGAGAAATGCCTGTCCATAGTAAGTAAACAAAAGTGTTTGCTATAATGATTAATGTTGTTATTATTGCTATTATTATAAAGCTTTAAGGCAAAATATTCATTAACTAATCACTTTTAGGTATCTACTAAGTATCAGCCACTTTTTAAGGCTTAACAAATCATTAAATTAACTAGATTGGCAGTAGAAACAATTTAATGTTACAATAACGTTTCATAACCAGTAGTACATTGTGGTTAACTTTTTATTAGGACTCTGAATAAGTCAACTAAAACCAGATTTTCCTCTTTCTTAAAAATTAGAAAGCAGATGCTATTTATTTGGGAGTGGATAAGCAGGAATTACTCAAAATATACGTCATCTACCAGAAGCATGATGCCACCAATTTCTTGAAGTAAGAAGCGGAAAATCCATTTCAGATCTGTGTCCCTGATCAAGCTGAGGGTTCCCGGGGACAAAGTGGATATTTCAAGTGAAGTCCTGGGATTGACTTTTTGTTGTTGTTGTTGTTAAATTTAACACTAAGCAGAGGAAGTAGATTTCAACTTAAGCCTTTATATGCATATCCATCCTCTGCTTGGAGGTTCCCTTTAGCCATGAATGCATGTCGCCTAGCTCTGCCTTTCTAACCCAGCCATGTGAACAGGGTACCTGTGTTCTATTGACCATCTCTGTGTGAGTTCCCAGTCTGGAAAATGTAGATATTGTCAGCCATGTCCAGACATCATAGTGAAGCTGGAAGGGCACCTGGGGTATCAATAGACTGTGTGAAAATCCAGGGGCAAATCTTAGTAAATGCACTCTGTTCTGTTCAGTCAACTTCCAAAACGCAGCTCGAATCTTTCCTGTTCTCTCCGTCTTCTCCTGCTCCCTTTCAGTCCATCATCCCTTTGCTGGGCCAGGTACCAGCCTTTCTTTCCATCATTGTCACTGTGTCCCTCCAACCTTCATTAGTTACTTTTATCCCCTGATTGTTTTAAATTGTTTGGGGCTAATTTTTATGAATTCAAAAGCATTTAAGACTTTTTCTTATTCTTCTCTGCATTCCTCTTCTTTTTAATAGTGACTTGTCGTGTTCAGTTCCAAAAATGAAACAATTTTGCCACACCCATCATTATTTATTTCTCTACTTAACTTTGGTGTGACCTACGGAATATTGTTTTAGAAGTTTTATTTTGGAAGCTGTTATTTTTAGTAATTTCATAGTTTGTGACCTAAAGTGCAGGACATGCTAGAGTTAGTAGCATGGGTAAAGATTTGCACACTACCACCAAAACGTTTAAAAAGTCCTGGGCACTATACTTAAAATGTGGAAGATTAGCTGCTGGATAAAGGGCTACAAATTCTAAAGCATCTTGCCTGTGAGTCTGGGTAGTTACTTAAAGAGATGACTCGAGATCTATGATTTCTAAGGTAATGGGAGGAACGCAGGCCTTTCTAAAAAAGTTCCCTTAATGAAGCAACTTACTGAAATTGTTTAGGGGCAGGCATGAGGAGGCGCTTTGTAGAATTTGGTGTAAACTGAACCAAACCGTTCCTCTCCTCTGGCCAGTTTGTGTTTAAAAATAGTATTTTCCATTATCGTTTTATTTTTATAATTATAGTATAACTACTTTAGAGCATAAAAGAGAAATGGCAATTAATATGGGAAGTGATAAACCCAACACAGGTTCACTCCAGTTCTACCTCTGCAGAGATGACTGAACAGTGACCCCAGACTCTTGTCACATTATTTCCAGTTTATTGAGCACCCACCATAATGTATTGGGTACTGCGGCGTATTGAAAATGTGACTGCTGTCCTTGATCATAGAACTGTAGCATAGGAGTGCCAGCTGAGAATCTAAAGGTTTTTTAGTCCAGTGGTTTCCAGGCTTTTGGATGAAAAACTAGTAAGAGCATTACTTGGGGACTGTCACGTAATAACATAAAAAAAAATATGACGTTGAAGATATTGTGCTAAGTGAAACAAGCCAGACACAAAAGGGCAACTGTTATCACTCCACTTGCCTGAGGGACCTAGAATAGCCAATTAACAGAGACAGAAAGTAGAATGGTGGTTGCCAGGGGTTGGGGAGGGAAGAAAATGGGGAGTTGTTTTTAGTGGGTGCCAAGTTTCAGTTGGTGATGGTGAAAACATTCTGGAGATGGACGATGATGGTTACACAACAATGTGCGTGTACTTAATGCCACTGAGCTGTACATTAAAATGGTATATTTATAAAAAAAGTAAAAATGATACATTTACATTGTTTACATTTTACCACAATAAAAAACATCTCCCACCTATTTTCATCACTTGCATAAAAAAAAGGAGGAAACGTTCACATCAAAAACCAGGGAAGAAAGAAAAAGAGAGAGAAGAATGAAAGAACAAATGGAAGGAAGGGAGAGAATGATGACCTCAGAGCAAAGACTATTTGATGATTTATAGAAAAATTGATCATTTAAAGAATACTTGACCATTTAAAATGATCAAATGTAATTTTTTTTAAGAAAACTGATTCATTGCCCTCTCTTCTCCCCTTTTGTCACAGAATAGATCAGCACTGGCTGGTTCACAACCACATAGCAGCATTTGGAAACTACCAGGGTACAGTTCTCTTATTTTGTAGATAAAAAGTTCAGGTGCAGAGAGGGGAAGTGTCTTATGCAAACATCACAGGATGTGTTTGTGACTGCAACAGTCATTTCATGACACGGAAGAGTATTTTTTCCACTACTTTACCCATTATTATAGGAAATGTGCTTTACAGTTTTAGTGTTGTATAAGTGCTCTATTGCTACTGGTTTCAGATTTATCTCATTTATTGAATCCCTTCTGTGTGCCAGGCATTGTGAAGAATAGTTTCTGTTTTCATTTAGCAGACGTTTATATAGAGCGTTACAAATCATAATTCATATAAACCTTATATAACAGTAAGAGATAGGTACAATTATTATCCCCATTTCAAAAATAAGGAAACTGAGGCCCAGATTGACTCGAGTACTGTCCCAAAGTCACAGAGCTAGTATGTGGTGGGTTGAAATTCAGGGTTTTTGTTTGTTTGTTTGTTTGTTTGTTTTAAGCTGAGCCATCCTGCCACCTGTTGGCTGCTCAGTGGCTGCTCAGCTCGGGCCGAGAATCGAACCGCTGTTGCTCAGAGCTCACACTCTTGAGTGAGCTCTTAACCAACTGAGCCACTTGGCTGGCCCTGAAATTCAGTTTTGACTCATTACAGTTAAACTCAATTACCTGGCCTGGCTATATGTAGTGGGTCTTATACTTATAAATGCATTTGATAGAATGTTAATTAAGTTCAAATCAGACAGCATAACATTCATTATTATTATTATTATTATTATTATTATTATTATTATTATTATTTACTTAATGATGTATCTGTCTAAGGATAGTATTAGATCCTTATTGAAATCAGCCAAAATTGGATGCCAGGTTTTGGTGTGTGTCTTAGCTCAGGATTCTGTAACAAAATACCATAGACTGGGTGGCTTAAACAAGAGACTTATTTCTGACAGTTCTGGAGGCTGGGAATCCAAGAGTAAGGCGCCTGCAGATTCAGTTCCCGGTGAGGGCCAGCTTTCTGGCTGGTAGATAGCGGCCTCTTGCTGTGTGCTCACATGGCCTTTACTTGGTGTGTGTACCTGGAGAGAGCAAGATCTGTCTTCCTCTTACAAGAGCACTAATCCTATCATGAGGGTCCCAACATGACCTAATCTAATCCTAATTACATCCCAAAGGACCCGCTTCTTTGTACCATCCTAAGAGCTTCAACAATTTCAGGGGGTGGAGAAACAAACATTCAGTCCACAACAACCATGCGCATCTTAATTTCTTTTAGCTCTAAAAAAGTCCGTAAACTGAACATGTTACTTACGGCTGTAATTTATGTCTTAGCACAAAGCCCTGAGGATCCTGGTACAGGGCAAGTTTAATTTAAAGGTGTAGCTGAGGGAGACTTCAAAACTATTCAGCATCCTACAGAGTGAAAGGATAGCGTACAGCACATCCCCAGGTCTGCACTGTCCAGTTCAGTTCACATGATGATAGAGAAGTGAATGTGAGAGTGTCAAGACTATTGCATATTGAGTTGGTAATAACCCTGAACATGATTTAATGGTTTTGAGGATCATTTTCAGGAGGGAAAAGTCAAAGGAATCTTGTACTGGAAAGTGAATCAGAAAGTGCAAATCCAATTGTATTGCAGAACCCTCTGCCTTATTAGAGTTGGAATGCCTAGTGGAGAAACGTAATCAATTTATATCTGGACCCTTGTCAGATGAGTTTTTTTTTCTTTTTTATCTTTGTGTTTTTTTTTAAATTTAGACAAGCATTCAAAACTTCTGAACTATTTGTATTCCTTGATTTTTCTTTCAACTTGCTTCTTATAACTAGCAAGCAGTGCCAAGCCAGTATTGTATTCCTGTCTTTTCTTTGTCATAACTGTCATAACAAATAGTCAGTAGAAAAGAATGAGAAAAAGCCTTTACTTGAGACTTTCATAATGAGAAAAGAAGTTATAGGAGCTCCCTTAGCCAATACCATTTAATGGAATCATTCTTGACCTTTTTGTCCTTCACAGAAAAGCAACAGATCATTGGAGACCTTCTCACACTGGTTCATTTAGTTCTATGAAGATGGTATTGGGAGGGTATCACAGTTATTTGCAATGATAGGAAAGCATCACACACATGTTTTTAAACATTGTATAGCCCATTGAAAGAAAAAAGAAGAGAACCCTGGTTTTATGAAACGAGAACCAGAAAGTTCCCAGTAGAAAAAGCATGTGTCCAAGATTCAAAGGATACCTTGTGGTCAACAAAATTTAGGTGGAGGACAAATAGGCTATACATGATCTAAGCTTGCTGGAATTATTGTCACCTTTCCAGCCGGCCGCCCACCTATAAACTTCACAGAGTTGTCCACTGTACGATCTCCAGCTCAGAGAAGTGGAGTGATTGAAATTCAATATGTACAAATCCGAATATTACTTTTAAAAAACATACCTTGAAAACCAGGCGTTTCATCAAAAAGGTGAAAGGAAAAAAACATTTTTCCAGATCTAAGCACAGTCTTAAGAGGCTGCATAGATCTTGATGGTTTCAGAATGGAGTCTTTTTCTTATCGATATGAGCACTCTGTGAAATAAATGGCTGATTCTGAGAGAAGCAGTTGCCCTGTCGACCTTTTCCCCATCTTGTTTTTCGTTCAGAAATTGATGCTCTTATTGAAACAATATGGCTAAGAGTCTGTCTCAAACGTCTCATTTTTTCCACCTATTGTCTCCATGGTTTTACATTGTTTAACAGCTTTTAAAAAGACCTCAAAAGAATAGCAGTGATACACACAGGAGGAAAAAAAAATCACATACAGTTATAAGATTCATTTCATTTTAACCTAGAATGCATTTAAACAAAGAGAAAACATATCCAGTGTCAAAATAATCTTGCCTCTTTGACCACCTTAAAAAAAAAAAAAAGACAGTTTATCACCATTTAGTCTCTTCTTGCAGGAAAACCCTGATTAGTAGGTAGGTAACTTTTAGATTTCCTAGGAGAAAATAAACCATTTTGAGAAAACATTCTCTTCCCTGAAACAACATTATTTCCAGCAAGCAAGCCACTCATTCATTTAGTCCTTCATGTATTAAACAATTGCTGAGGGCATACTACATGCATAGGAGGTATGCTCTGTGCGGGGATACTTAAAAACACGATCCTGATATCATGGAATTCACATTCTTTAAAGATAAATTTCATCCGAAGTTTGCTAATAGAATACGACCATTTAACATGACCTATCAAAATGTAATCCCCAAAGTATACACATGAAAGTCAGTCTTTAAGGCAGTACGTTGCAACTTATTTTAAATTCAACCTCAGGAAGCTCAAAGACTTTTTATTAAATTAAGGAGGAATACCAAACATTTTGTGCACACGTAGAAAGTGGTTGATGGCCTTTTCCTGGTGGGAGAAAGGCAATGACTTAGTAAGCTTTCTCAGAGAGAACGCATCTTCAGCATGTCTCTGGCCCTGGGTCAGCTCTTTCATGGCCTGTTAAGATTTAACCGATTTATTGGTGAAGTGGTCTTGTCATGAAGGGCTCAAGTGCCCTCATTTTCTGAGTCTCCCAGTCTGTCATTTGCCATGTTGCAAAATGGGCACCTTGTATGCCCTGAGCGAGATNGGAGAAAGGCAATGACTTAGTAAGCTTTCTCAGAGAGAACGCATCTTCAGCATGTCTCTGGCCCTGGGTCAGCTCTTTCATGGCCTGTTAAGATTTAACCGATTTATTAGTGAAGTGGTCTTGTCATGAAGGGCTCAAGTGCCCTCATTTTCTGAGTCTCCCAGTCTGTCATTTGCCATGTTGCAAAATGGGCACCTTGTATGCCCTGAGCGAGATGGCTCCCTGGCACCCCTAGAGTCCTGGCCAGCCTGCATGCTTAGATGGGGGCCTTTCGTATTTTCCAAGACAACGCCTGGTTGATTCATTTCTGAATCTTAAGTATTGACATTTGTGTAAAAATGTGGGCGTGTGTAGGGCAGGAAGTTCACAGCAATCAGCTTTCCTTGGAAAATATTTTTCTTTTTCAATTTCATGGCTATTTTTAAAAAAAGGCATGTTAGAAACTTGAGTTAAAGATGAGTATGTGTTTTCTTTTCATGTTGCCACACAATCATTTTCAGTAAAGACGAAAAGAAACCACCCTTTTTGTTGTCTAGCCAATAACGTACTAAAATCAGCAGTGCTGACTTACAGGTCTGGGTTGCGGTGACTTGACGGCAGAACTTTGGGGAGTTTCACTTTTTCTTTAATGTGAACTATCAGAGTTCAGGATGTTTTATGGAAATGGGGAAGTAGTCCCCAAGCACACACAGGGGGGAGCATTTGCTTCTCAATTAACCCCCATAGCTTCATGTGCTCACATACATTCTCGCCAAAGCCAATGCTAATTTAATGTGTATGGAAATTATTTATTCTGAGTCATGAGTTACTTTCCTTGTTATTGGTGCAATAATGACTTGGCAGCATTTCATCATTTTTCTTATGTCTGGCTCATGTTAACGTGTGTTAACTCCATCCCACAAAAACCCAAACAAACATAAATTTCACAGGACCTTACTTGGCATCTGGCAGTGTTTCGCAGAACTACCTAATTTATTTATAATTTATAGTAAAGACGGCCCATCTTGAATCGATACAGTGTTCAGGCCCTGCCACACTCTAGCTGAGTCACCTTGGGTGAATTGCTTAACTTCTCTGAGCACTGGATTCTTGATACAGGGATTGAATTAGAAAAATCTCTAAATTCCACCTAGCTATGACGGATTTTAGACTTTGGACTTGATGAACATATTCTAATTGTTCCTGGAATGTATCTGCAGCTCTCTGAGACTTGTTACCATTTTCAAATGCCATTGGAAACCCTGGGAGACCCTGCAGAAATGGACACTGGGTCCACCAAGTATCTAGGATGAGAAGGTGGTC
>NW_017731391.1:3186276-3198561 GCF_001890085.2 Hipposideros armiger | reverse complement strand
GCGGGCCTGGGGCTTCGCAGCCTGTCCATAGTTGAGCCAGCATTTGGATGCCAGCAGCCTGGACCAGCGTCTGCTCTTAACTGTCACGCTGTCCCCAGTCTCAAGGCATTTGTTTGCAGGTATAGGCCATAACCACCTTTATCAACACTAAGGAAGCAGAATCAACAAAAGAGTCCAAGATAAACCAGTCATTCCAATTTAAGAAAAACAAACCAAAATAGCACACACTATAGCCTGGCCCAACCAATTCAAGAAAGCCCAGACTTCATTATTTTAAAGAAAATAAATGTCTGATGATAATGGCCTAATTATGATTCTGAAAGGCAACATGAAATGCTTCCCAAATGCATTAGAAACTAACCCCAAAAGTTGCAGGAAGGTTGGAACTGTAAGAAAAGTCTCCCTGGGCATCTTGAAGTGTAGTCTGCAGGTGACATATGGGACGACAGAGGAGCCAATAAAAGGACAGCAGTGGGAAGAGATGACTAGCTCTGATGAGTAATTGTGGCCGTGCTGGTGTTATGGACTGTACACTAATATGGGTCCCCACCACAATTCCTATTGTTCCACTGTGGAAAAGCCTTCAACAGAACTTCATTCCGAAGATGGGGGACTTCCCGCTAGATCCATCCATGGACACTATGGGTGACTTGCATGGCATCGGGGCATTCCTGGGCTGGTGGTAAAGCAGAGCTTCAGGAGCCCTAGGCTTCGGCCTGTGATGCCAACCATATCAAAATGGCCTTGCAATGGCATCGTACCATTCCAGAATTATCCTTGTGAAGCAGAACCCCCAGCCCTTGCTTGGAGGACTTGATGGGGGTGACAGCGGAGGAAGACACAGTCCGCCTGTGTGGATCTTGCTGAGGCTGGGCTGACTCCTTCTCCTGGACATCTTGAGCAGTGGACAGTTATTCTCAGGGACACTTCGCACCNGAGGAAGAGTTTAGCAATTCTCTTCATAAGTAATGGGAAACCACTTGAATCAGGATCATTTACCTCAGCTGATAATGCATAAGGGCATAAATGGGAGGTGAAAACAGAGTTCTAGGTAGTCCCATGGATATTTGAGTAAGATATTTAGCTCTCCAATGATACCCATGTATACTGATAGGTATTATGAATATACCTGATATGTGTTGTATTGTGTGCTAAGATTTTAAGCAGCTTAATAAATGATATTGCTTTAGTCCTTTTCTGAAGCTTGGACCATTTTGAACCATTGGAGACAGGCAATTTGAGATCAAAATGGCTTTAGAGTTGCATCCTAATGGATCTTGCTAACTCTCCTCAAAATTGAAATTATCCTCTGAACCCGTGGCACCTCCCCCAGCCATTAGTGGGACAAAGCCTACCCCATTAAGAGAACCTAATGGCAGAGGGTGTCAGAATCGAGGAGACAGGCTGGTGCCAAAAGCCAGAAATGTTCAGTTGCTTTCTCCAAAACTCATCCATCAAACAAGCGACTAAAAGGAGGAGGGAGAGAGGCCAGACCAGGAACGTTCTCTGGCTGAAGGTCCTTCACTTGGAATTTCAAGGTGTCATAAAAGGAGATTCCTTCTAACAATCAGCATCAAACTCATTGTCCTGGGGACTGTGATGAAAAAAAACATGAAGAAAGTTTCTATTCAGCGAGTGTTTATTAAATGCCTACCAGGCACTTTTCTGGGCTCTAAGATGTAGCAGAGAACAAGACACACAAGGTCCCTTTTCTTATGGAGCTTACATTCTAGAGAGGGGAGGGGTGGTAATAAATAAGTAAACATATGAATAAGGCAATTTCAAATATTCATAAGTGCCTTAGAGAAATGAAAACGGGATAATATGATAGAAAACAATTGAGGATGCGGTGAGGGAAGGAGGGCTCATGAAACAGGGTGAACAGGCAAAGCCACTCTCAGAAGGTGACAAGTGGGCTGAGGAGACAGCCACATAAAGGCCTGGGGGATGAGAGTTACAGGGGGCAGTTTGTTCCAAGACCCTGTGGCAGGGATGGGCTTGTTGGGCTTGAGGGGCGAAGGAAGGCCAGTGTGTGTGTGTGTGTGTGTGTGTGTGTGTGTGTGTGTGTGTGTGTGTGTGTGTGTGTGTAACACAGTGCTAGGATGCCAGGTCAGAGAGGCAGGCAGGGGCCAGATCATCTGGGAGTTTGATATTTCCTCCTAATGGAGTAGAAAGTTGCTAGAGTATTTAAGCAGATGCTCTTGAATCATCTGGGGGAACTTGTTAGACTAAGGACTCTGGTCCAGCAGGATGGGGGTAGGGCCTAAGATTCTGTCTTTCTAACAGCTTCTAGGCGATGCTGTAGCAGCTGGTCCATGGGCCCAACTTTGAGTCCCAGGGTTCTCATTCATGTTTAAAAAGATTCCTTTGACTGCACTGTGGAGAATGGAGAATGACTTGCAGAGGAATAAGAATAGAGGCATGGAGACCAGCGAAAGGCTATTGTGGTGCATGTGATGGCATGGACTCTCAGGCTCATGTGACTGAGGCCTGATGTTCCCAAATAGAGGTTCCAGTAGGTTCCACTCAAGGGTACTGCACAGGTATGTGCCCCAATATGAAGCAACCCAATATTCAGTTCTAGTAAGTATTTAATAGGCTAATATTCAGATCCTACTGTTGTTCACTGCGAACCTACTGTATTCTAGATCAGTGTTCCTGTCATGTACATGGGATCTTGTAAAACGTGGATTCTGGTTGAATAGGCCTGAGGTGGGGCCTGAGAGTCTGCTTTTCTAACAGGTGACATCACAGCTGTTAGTCTGCAGAGCACACCCTGAGCTCCACCCCAGTGGTTTTCAAATCGTGCTCTGAGGGTGAGTCACCTGGGGAGATTTTAAAACTACCAACGTTTGGATCACACTTGAGATGAATTATCAGACTCTCTGGGGATGGGGCCTAGAGATGGATTTTAAAAGAAGTTCCCCAAGTGATGCTAATGGGTAGTTAGGCTGAGAACCTCAGAGCTAGAGGCTTTTACCCCGTTTGCCTGGAAGGTGGCACGTACTATTGTTCCCATTGCCCAGAGGAGGTAAATAGGGGCTAACTAACTTGCCCAAGACCAGTTATGTGACAGAGTGGGGACTTCAACTTAGTTCTTCTAACTCCAAATTTAGTGCTTTTTTTTTTTTTTTCATAGCACCGTGCTAATTCCCTGCTTTCTTATTTTGGGAAGAACTCACTGTGCTAGGTATCAAGGGGAGCATTGTGTGAGGAGCATCCAGTGAGGAGACAGAAACACGGGTATTTCAAACAGAGGACATCTAATACAGGAGATGGGTTACAACGGTGTCCAGAGGGCTAGAGGAGCAACAGGCAGGGACAGTTGCAGAAGGAACAAAAAGGAAGCGACAGTTGTTGCAGAAGGGACAAAAGGAAGAAACAGTTGCAGAAGAGGCTAAAAGGAAGGGATATTCCGAGATCAGGACACTGCGATGGTCCTGGGCTGGCAGCTATGAGCTGGCATCGGGCTCTGCCCTGCCAGCGATTCTGCTTCTGGTGCTCACGCTGCAGCCACTGGACCCACACTTCCCCCCAAACCCCAACCCCACTCAAACCCAAGCCCTGTCTGAAAAGAATTGTCAGTGGGAAAATGGGGTTTGACTTAGGCATTCGGTTTGAAGGCCGTACTTCTAGAACGCGCCTCTTCTGTATGCGAAAGCATGTGCTAGATGCTCCGTGTGCTGAAACTTTTAGCTATCAGTCGTGTCCTATGGTCACCAGCAAGAGGAAGTGGATGTTGTTCTTTGGCAATTGGAGCCTGACCCTCTTCCGCTTTGGGACCTTCCCTTGTGGAGGTTTCCACCTGCTGAGCCTTAGCGACTGGACACCCAGCTCCTCCATCTTGTCTTCTCCCTACATTCATGATCTTGTCCCCTTTGGGGGTGAGGCTCCTCTGCCGTGCAGTGTGTGTCCTTACCATGCTGGCCCTAACTGGTGTTCGTTTGTGCAAACTTTCCTTTGTGCTTGACCAGGCCTGCCTCATGAAACTTGATTGCATTTCTTCAATGAATAAGAAGCTTTTGAAAGGAAAGAAATGACTGTAAAATTTTAATGGCTCTTCTTGATATTTTGCTAGATCTTTAAAAATAAAGACTAGTGAGGTTTAAAACAGAATAAAATGCCTTTTTTATAACTTGTGAAGAAAATGTGTTTTTTTCCTTAAAGCAGAGAAAGATCACCTTTTCTTAAGTGATACATTAAAAAATGAAGTTAGAAAATTTCTTACAGCATCAGTCATTAATTTGTATCCATAAAGAAATTCCCATACCTGCATTTATTTATAGTTTCTTTCTCTTGTGATTAATTTAATACTTAGGGAGAGAATGAATTATTGAAATAATATATGTTTTATCACAATTTCACCCTGGCTCAATTTCCATCTTTGAGAAGAAATTCTATTCTTTGGCACTAGGGAGAGAGAAAAATCCCTGTATATTGATGTCTTTTGTTGTTATTTCATGTTCCACTTTGATTGAACTACTATCTGATAATTACTATTTAAAAGCTTTAAAGGACTTTTCTTTTTCACCTAGCTGTGCTTTATAGTTTGCCCAACGATACCTGGTTTTGCTCATCAAATGTTTGAGCAGATAGCAAATTGTTGCCAGCTTTTCCTGTGCAGAAGCAAAAAGATCTCTGCCATATTTCTGTATGCGTCTGAACAGTTTTTCTGAATTATTTTATTTGGTCCACCTAGAACAAATAGCAGTCTGTGAGGAATAAAAATTATGGCTTCACACTGAACTACCTCTATAATGCTATAAAAGCAGTAAATTCATTGCAAGTCAACTCAAAATCCAAAGGGCTTCACAGATCATTACTTGGTGCTTTTGTAATCATCCTGAGGATGTTTAAAGCCTGTTGTAGGGCATAGAAAATATCAGGAAAATAGTGAAGACTTGTTTTAATTGCTTTTCAGGAAAAACCAAGATAAACCTCAGTTAATTTGCTATATAGGCAAGAAAGGGCTTTCTAACCATCATTTCTCGTCTAGCTTTTGAAGAAATAGTCACACACATGGGCCTGTGTAATTGGTTTTTGCCAATCATGATTTTATTTACATGATATAAGTGTTGGAGAGATATTGCTGCAAAAACTATGGTTTTAGTTTCTTGTGTCTCACATGAGAAGAGCAAGAAGGAGACAGGAGCCCGGATCACCAGGAGTTGTGGAGGCGGTTGGCTACCTTTGTTAAGGAGATGATGTGTAGCTTTTTAGAAAGGAACTAAGGTGTCATTTGTCTAAAGGTGTAAATAGCCTGAGGAAGGCCTTGGGGGTTTCTTTGCCATGTGCACATCCTTTCATCTGTGGTTATCCTAACAAAGTGAGAATATTATTTAAACCATGTACTTTATTTTGCTGGAGTATTTGATATGTTTAAAAAGTGTCAGGCCATTTCCTCAGTAGGCATATGCTTGCACTTAGCCTTAATTTATACCCTCGGAGGCAGCAAACACAGTGTGGCCCTATTCTGTGTATTTTAAGAGGTTTCTTATAACAGGGCTGGTCTGTGGCCATCCTGGTGAGTAGCACTTAGAGGGTTTACAAACCACTCTGTCGCGGCGATGACATACTCAGTGTGGTTCAGGAAGCTAAATAAAACACAGGAAAGAGATATTAAATAAAAGAACACACCTATGTAATTATTGCCAGAAATGAAATTTTGAAACCCTAAATTTGAGTGCGGCCTAGGCACCTGAAAATTTCTGTAGATAAACAAACATCACTTCCCATATTCAAATATCAGGAAAGAAACACCTATATCAAGTGTCTTCCTCAGATCAAATATTTTGAAAAACGTTTTCGCTGATCATAGAAGCAGATGTTGAGTGAAACAGGTGCCCATGAAAGAAACATTCCCTTCTTAGCGACTCCATTTACCATTACGCAAGACTACAAAAGCAGCCCATCCATGCCAACATTACTTGTTTTCTACTGGGAGATTTTTGGCCAGTTTTGGTCAGGAGATGCTGACTATTATGGTGGAATTGTTTTGAGATTTAAAATATAAGTCTCCTTAAAATCTAAAACTGAGATTTTCTTTTAAAAGGATTAATATTTTAATGACAGCGATCCAATCAATATTATTACAGTTGGAGGTTAAGAGGCACCCTTTTACCACCGTTCCAGTTTAACCCAGGTTTTTGGGTTTTTCTGTAGACATTTCCATGGGAAGTAAGCTGATGTTTTTCAAGCCACTACTATACTAAATACTCTATTGTAATAGTTGCTTTCACTCAGGTTATCTCATTTAATCTCCAGGATAACTTTCTTAGGTATTTTGCAGGTAAAACAAAAACAAAAACAAAAAAACAACAGCTGAGGCTTTTAGAGGTGATATGATTTGAAAAAGGCCACACGGCAAGTAGGTGGCCAATTTCAGATTCCAGATCCAGGTTTGTCTGCCTAAAACCATATCATCTCCCTAAAACACCTCAAGGGCCATGATTCAATGTGACGTGGGCCTGGCAGATTGAGATACATTTGTAATTTGGCTAGGTTTCTCACGTTACCTGAAGTGAACCACACTTCCAGTATAAACCAGGTATTCATGGTTATTTTTGTGTTTTGTTATTTCTCCCATTCTCAGTACCTAGCNAAACTGAAATGTGTTTGGGAATGTGTATGGAACTTATTTAAAAACAGAAATGAGTCTTTTCAATTGAGACAAATATCTTCCCTAAACAAATATCTCTTACGTATGTATACAGCTTAATGTGGCATTACTTACGTAACTTTAGAATGTATGTATATAAAAGATGTATATAAAGAGATTGAATTTTAAAATTCTTCCCTACTTTGTCTAATGACAGCATTGGTGATTTCATATGTTGATTCAAAATTAAAATAACATACTTTAAAAATCCTGTGACAGTCCCCCCAACCTTATTTCTTTCCCTGATTTGAAAGACTTTTCAAAATCCCTGATTTTATTAAATGACTGGTGTTTTACAGGCGGAAGAACCAGTAACGGCGTGTAGCGGGTGTGAGTGCTAAGGCGAGTCTGCAATGGGCTCTGGAAGGACTGTTCCGCGTCTGTCCTGGCCTTGCAGTGGCTAGTGGTCCCTTCTTAGGAAAGCTTTTGATCTCTCTGAGGGTTTGTTTCCTCATGCACAAGATGAGAAAACAATATCAACCTGAAGATTGAAGAGAGAGCTATATGTAATGATTTACCTAATGCACGATTCACAACTGGCACATCATAAATTATCCATTTCCTTCCCTATTTTGCTGTACTGCAGGAAAGAAGTCAGGGTTCCCTACCGAAAAATCCATTTTTCACTGCTTCGTATTTCTATTAGGCAGTATAACCTAACTCTTTATTTCTAGCTTTCATCATCACGATTTCATTAGCATATTCAATTTCTCATATTATTTATAAGCCTACATTGTTGTTTTTTATGATCCTTACAAGTTATTTTTGCTCTGGTGCCTTTTTGCACTATCATGAAATATATTTTCTTCATTGCTAAATGCTTTCTTCAATTATTCTCGGTTATACATAAAAGCAGTCACATACTCTCCTATGATTTGTCTTTTTATGGCCTTCACAGAGAATGTGTTTTCTTAGGTTTGTAATGATTTGCCTTGAGTCTGAAGTGTTCATCGTCTCTAGTCTAGACCAACCAGAACCTTGTTCTTGTTGCCTGGTCTGTGGCTTCTCTTGTAAAACCTTAGCTACAAAATCTTTAATACGAATCCTTCAATCCCTCTGGACTCAACTCGAAGTTCAGTCCTGTGTCATCTTGAAATTAGACTATGTCGTCCTCAGGCAGCCCCGGCTCCTACCACTTCAGTGGGCATAAATCACGACACGTTTGCCTGGCACTCACAATAGAGAAAAATATATGACACATTGTCATAAAGTTGTTCCTGACAGAAAAACACACTTTGCATTAACCAGCTTTGCCTTGCTATGCCTACTTTTCTTTAAGGCAAGGTTGAAGATAGATAGGTATAGATATGGATATGGATATGATAGGGATATGGATATGGATATAGATATCTCTCTCGCTCCATATATATATATATATATATATATGCCATTTCATACATCAAATTCTGTGCTAAAAAAGGCATGCCTCTGTTAAAATGTCTTGTGGATATTATCTACATCCCTGTTTGATATTATTCACACTTATTTGTATGATTGAAATCTACATGATAAATAAGGCGATTGTTAAAAGATGAGCAGTTTCGTTTGCTTGTGGCCATAAGAGGTCTTCAGAGAATTTAAGAATTAGAAGGAAGGTTGGGAGGTCACCATGCATCCCCTTCCATCCAATGAAGGAGTCTCCTCCGTGACGCAGGCAGGGGCTGGCTGGCATGTTTCCATCACTGCTTCTAGGAGGACTCTGCTCTGAGGCCCATTCCCCTTAGACCGGAAGCTCTGTCTTTTGATGAGCCTATGCTCCCTTTGCCCCAGGACCATTAAGTTATTTTGGGTAGGCATAGATTCATTTGATTCATATTTTCTGCTGTTGGAGAAAACTTTTTTATTAAGAAGCATTTTCCAACAAGCAAGTTAATATTAAGTCCGCTTGAATATGTTTGGGATTCCCAAATGTGAAAACCAGAAAACTAGCTGGTTTCTTTAATGGGGAGATTTTTCTCCCAGCAGAGCTCATGCTGGCCTTTTCTCCCAAGTCTTGTATCTGCGTCTGTCCTCAGACCCAGTCCTTCAGTGGGTCAGGAGAGCAACTCACTGTGACTTTGAAAGACAATTCGTGGTTCCGGATCTCTGATGAATTCAAGACATCCAGGCTTTTAGGAAGGATTCCTCTCGCTGGGTGTAAGAAAGCACACTCCCCCAATTCATTTTGTTGGAAGGCAAGATTAAGACTTCACTAGAAAAGAAACTGATCTACTATGTGCTAAAGAGTATTTATGACCTCCAGTATGCTTTATCTTTCAGAATCGTAATCCAAGCATTGGAATCCCTAAATCCTGCCAGGGTTTTAAAAAATTACATTTCACTCATGCCCAGGTATAACCTCTCATAATAAATCTTGGAAAACGTACAGGAAGGCAATGACAGGCCATTCTAATGCATAATGAGAAATGCATATTTTAGTGCCGGGGCTGATGTTTATGTATGTGATTACTGGGAAGAGGTTTTATTTAACGCATCATGTCTTTAAATTAGCTCTATTTTAAATATAATCACAACACCTACACTTTATTGTATGCATGCCAGGCAGTTTATAAATGGTNATACCATCATCTCATTTATATAGTTTTCTCTTTGCCATTGTGCCACTGAGGCAGAATTGCTTCTTCTGTGTATGACTTAGCACTTTATATATACTTTCACGTAGCTTTTTTTAAAAAGTAAGAATGATAATGATAACTTCCATTTATTGGGCACTGTGTGTCAGGCATTAAGTTAAATACTTTACAACTGTTATCTCCTTTTAATCCCCAAAACAACCCTGAGAGACAACAAACCTTAGTCATCCTCCTCCTATGGTACAGGTGAGGAAATTGAAGCTCAGAGGGATTAAATAACTTGGCCTGGTCTCAGTGAGTGAATTTCAGAGATTCAGTGGGAACCCAGATCTAACCAGTTCCTGAAGCCTGAGTTTTCAATTTATTCTTTTATTTTTAATTGAGGCAAAATTTATATACAGTAACATGCACATATCTTAAGTGTACAGTTTGATGACTTTTGTGAAGTGTGTACATCTGTATAACTGCCTACTTAATCAAGATAACAGAACATTTTCACTGCCCAGAAAGTGTCTGTAGGTTCCAGCCACTCAAGATAAAGGCTTCCTGTTCTTGAACTTCATAGAAATTGAACTCTATAGAGCGTACGTTTTTGGGGGTTTTTTTTGTCTATCATTTTCTTTATTCATTATTTTTGAGATTCATCCATGTTGTGATATGCACTGATACCCACCATATCAATGGTTCACTCATTTTTATTGCTGAGTATTATTCCATTTTATCCATATATCATAGTTTGTTTATCCATTTTCCTACTGATGGACATTTGGAGTCTTTCCAGTTTGGGGCTATTCTGAGTAAGGCTACTGTGAACATTCTTGTACACATGTCTTTTTGAGGACATATGGTTTCATTTCTCTTGGGTAATTACCTAGTGTAGAATTGCTGGGTCATAGAGGAGAAACATGTTTAACTTAATGAGGCACTGCCAATTTTGCAAAGTGGCTGTACCATTGTACACTCCCCTCAGCAATGTATGAGTGTTCTCATTCTCCATAGCTTCTCCAACATTTGATACTGTCAATCTTTTTATGTTTTATTCTCCTCTTTAAAATGCCCTCTTTCCTACTTGACTATGAGCCTCTCAAGGTCAGAAAATAGAGGCGTCACTCATCTCTGTATCCACAGTTCTCAATTCAGTGTCTGGCCTTAATATGATGCATGTGAAACTAATTTTGAGGATTGCAAAAGTGGTTGTCAAGGTCCCGTCCAGAAATAAAAATCTATAATTCTAACCTCATGTCATGTGGCATGCAGATAATTTTTACCTGGAAGGGCTTTGGACAGTCCTCTTTAGAGGGTAGTAGCCTTTCAAAGGGAGGTGGCAGATCAGGGATCCCTATTGAAGAAGTAAGTGACAGCCAGGCATTAGCTGTCCTGAGCGTGGTGGCATGGTGAGTCCCACTATTTGCTAGGAGGCCATGCTTCGGTAACAGGCCCGTCAGTCAGACGTGGAATGTGGACTTGTACGTCACTGAAAGCACAAGTGTCGACCTCTGACCTATTGTCTTTTAAGATGATGTTTTAGTTATCTGTTGCTGCATAACGCTATGACAACAAACTTAGCAGCTTAAAACAATGGGTACTTATTATCACACAGTTTCTGTGGATCAGGAGTCTGGGCGTGGCTTAACTGGGTCTTCTGCTTCACAAGGCTGCAATCAAGGTGTCAACTGGGGCTTCATTTCCAAGTTCGTTTGGTTGTTGGTAGGATTCAGGCCCATGTGGGTTGTCGGACTGAGGGCCTCAATTTCTCGCTAGCTGTGGACCTTCCTGATGTGGCTGTTTGATTCATCAAAGCCAGCAAGGGAGCATCTCCTAGCAAGGTCAATGTTAGAATTTTAAGTAACATAATCGGTGAATGTTAGAATTTTATGTAACAATCGTGGAAGTGACATCCTGTCACCTTGCAATATTCTATTGGTTAGAAGCAAGTCACAGATCCCACCCACATTCAAGAAGAGAGGATTACAAACGGGCATGAATACCAAGAGGTGGGGATAATTGGGAGGCCATCTTGGTGTCTGTCCACCACAGAGGGTCAATTACAATTTCTTTTAAAAAGCAGAAAATGCAGCTATTATTAGGAAAATTTTTGTTTTGACACAAAGAGGGTATTACATTTTTTACTGTTCTAATGAATACTTTCAAAGGCTCCAACTTTACCCCAGTACAGAGACGTTATTCTGGATAAATTCTCTGCAGTAACTGTCCACTGTTACAGAAGATTGATAGGAAAGCATGAAATGACTTCTCAGTGGGTCCATTCAGTGTAGATGAATTGAGTCTTTTCTATGATCTGCTACTGGACAGACCTTCTGGCCTGAAATTTGCCATGGAGCAAAGAAGTAGAGAGATTGGCAGAGTGACCACTGTAATCCAAGTGCGGGAAGCCAATCGTTTTGGCAATGAGTTTGCTTATTTGGAATAGAATGACTGATCCAGACCAAACACAGAAAAAAACCTAAGGGTCATATGAAACTAATTGTCCATACTTTTTGGGAGAGCATTTTTAATTTAAAAAGTAAGTCACATCTATCAAGAGCAGCATGAACAAAATATTTTACTTATTAGAAGATTCCTGGAAGATGTTCAGGCTTTAACCCTTAGCTTTGCTGAGTTTAGACAGGCAAGGAAGACAGCAGAGCCTCGTCTGACCTTGGCCGTGCGGTATTCCTTCTGCTTATCTTTGCTCATTAAGGATATTGACTGCCCTAAATGTTTTTCCAAATTTAAACCAAGCACAAAGGCTCATTTTCAGGCTTTTGGGAAGCATTATTATAATCCCTTAATAGTTTAGAAAGCTTTGAGAAACTAGCGGCTGTATAGCAGGACTTAAAAAAGAATAAGTTTGTTTCAAAATTTATCTCCTTAATAGGTTTCATAACCTTGTTCCTCGAGAGTAAGAATTAATCATTTCAAAGAAATGGAAAGTAGTATATTTGTCTCTTTAAGCTAAAGAAGAAAAACAGTATTAATAGACATTTGGAAACTTTGTTTTGCCACATTTGAAATTCATTCTAGGCAATTTACATTGAAAGCAAAAAAAAAAAA
>NW_017731391.1:3175458-3180821 GCF_001890085.2 Hipposideros armiger | reverse complement strand
GTGTTGTGTGACTCCTGCACTCTTGAACTGGCCGCAAATAGGGCAGCACTTGGACATGACAGAAAGTCATTTGACACATGAAACATGTCTGCCTTTGTATTTAGGGGTAAAAAAATTCCAATTTTCTGCAACTTAGCCAATGACTTGCACCTGTGAAAACTATCTTTTGATTAATATTATATAAGGTAAATATGGTAAGTATTCACAGCAATGATTCATGCTAAACAGTAAACAAAACCAGAACCAAACCCATTAGTATAACATTGTGCAATCAAGGTCCATAAAAACTAAGTTTATTCACAGGAAGCAGCTACATGCAGGGGAGCTAGTTTTGTAAATGTCCTTAACAGCAGATTTTCCTTCAGTCGTGTAAGGCATAGCTACCTCCTTAAGAGATGGGACTACAGGTGGCAGTCCCACGTAATCTCTTGTGTAATAGTAGGGATTTTTTGGGGGGGAGGGGGCAGAAATCAAGTGTTTATGCACAAGCTACTCGACTTGGTCAGCAGCACTGCCTTTGAACTGATGAGAATAGAATGATGAGTATAAACTTGCCCTAAGTTACATTTCAGGTCTATCTTCATACCAGAGCCGGTTGAGAGTTGGGATCTACACTGCATTACTGTGTTCAGCCCCCTGACTTTCTCCTTTTCCTCCTTGGTTGACCCCCAGCCATAACATTTTATACTAAGTAAATTTTTATAATTATATTAGAGAAACGCTGACAATGGGAACTTTGTACTACATATGTATTATATATGTGTGCGTGTGTGTATATATATTATATATATGCATTTTTGTGTTTGAAGGAGGGAATGTTGGTGTAGTAGTATGTCATGTTAGGTTTTCGAGGGTGTTTGATCATTTTTATAAGGAACTCGATTTAAAACATCTTGAAATCGACAAACACATTCAGTCAACAGAACTTGGCTTCAAGTGTGAATTTTCACCCACAACCTCCATGACAGATTGTAACAAGGTTCAAAGATGAGCTGGAGGTGCTATTATGTTCCTCTTTCCTTTACAATTTTATCTCCCTCTGTGTTCTCACTGTTCCCCACAGCACACATATAGGCCAAGCTGACGCTGCCCGCCATTGTGATCGCATATGCTGTTCCCCTGTTGTAAATGCCCTTCCCTTTATCACACCTGAGTTGAATCATCACCCTTTATTTTAGGCTTGGCTCAGGTATTACTTCCACTGTAAGTTCTGCCAACACAGACCGCTAATCCTTCCTTTGAATTTACAGTCAGTCAGTCAACTAATACATCTCGATAGGTATAATTAGAGGGTGATGGGCTGGTGCAGAAGCACAGAGCTCATAGGAGACTGTTCACACCATGACATTAGAGTATGTTCCTCTTAACCCCAATTTTGCGTCTGAGGAGGGTGAGACTCAGTGATGCTAAGTGACCTGACTGATAATTACATAGCTTGTTCACTGTGAAGTTGGATCCAGAGCTCTTACCTCTTACCAAATTTCCCAGATGTTTTAAGAGGAAGAAGCGTAGCAAGTTTTCTCCACCTTTGTTTATTTTTCCTGTCTGCTCCAGGCCTGGGACACTAGCGCTTCAAAACCACAGGGTGATGGTTCTGCTGTCTGTGTACAAGGCTAGTCGCCAGATGAGAATCCAGAATCTGGGTAAAAATGGAAAAATATGAGTGTATATTGATTGCAAAGAGTGCTGTTTACTTGCAGCCACATTATGGAATGTTATTGTGGAAAGCAAACTCACGGACTGACTCGTGAGACAGTGAAAATGCTGCAAGAGTTCAGTGGGAGTGTTCCGTACTGCTGTAATCATTAGGACTGATCCTCGCCAGCTTCTCAGAATGTCATAATCAATAGTCATAGCAAATGAAAGAATTGTAACTTGACAGAATAGGATGTTCTAGAGGTCCGTTTACTGGGCACTGAAATGGGTCAAGACTCTTTTCCTCTGGTTCCTCTTGTTTTTCCCCCAGCATACCATGCTTCTATGTTCAAAACGTGTCTGAAAGCCCGATGTGTACTTTCTTGTAGCGCTAAGAAACATATTTATAAAGTTGATTTGCATTATGTATATTATGGTTTTATTCTTAAAAGATTTAGGTAAGCTAAATCAAAAATGCTACTCTGTACTTTGCAATATTTAGGTCTAGAAGAGGTCATGATTGTAAACATTATGTTGGTTTCAAACCTTTAAAAATTAATTTGGGGGGCCTGCCGAGTGGCTCAGTTGGTTAAGAGCTGGCTCAAGAGTGCGAGCTCTGAGCAACAGGGTCACCGGTTCGACTCCTGGCCCGAGCTGAGCTGCTGCTGAGCTGCCAACAGATGGCAGGATGGCTCAGATAAAAAATAAAAAAATAAAATAAATAAAAAAATTAATTTGGCCTCTACTATAAATGTTATGTGGATGTCTTGATAAAGTGTACGTGGTGCATGCAGTGCTTGAATGACACTGTTTGGTGTGGCTCAAGGATGATTGCTGTTAGAGGAATTTGGCTCAAAACACAGCCCTTTCTCCTGGTGTTTAGGTGATTCTTGTGACATTAGTGATTGGAATAGATGCTTAGAATGCTCCCTGGCATGGAGTAGCAAAAGGACCGACTTTTGAAATTATCTTTGAAGTGCCTTTTGGGGGTATGGGTTCATGGTGTTTAAAATTTTAGAATGACTCCCCGTAAATATGAATCAAACATTGAAGTTTTAGTATGGTGTTTAATTCTGTGATCAGAGGTACAGCAGGGAAAANTTTCATCTCTCTCCAGAAAGGATGTTTTGAACTGTACTCATGAGTCTGTGATAAATGCTAGGGTTGTCTTTAAGAAAGGACCTCAAGCAAAGCTGAGGAGTGAGGACCATTGTGTTGAAAATGTTTAGAAAGAAACGTGGACAAAGACCACCGATATTTCCTATGGGAAAAAATGACAGTCCATGTAAATAGATAAATGTTACTGAATCTATTAAAAACACATGCTGTGTTTGGTTAAATGCTAATCTCTTGTTTACCCTCCTGCTGCCAAGGCCTGTGGTGTATGTCCTGGGTCTGAATGTATGTTTAAACGATTACAGTACAGGAAAAGAGCCTCGTCTTGTTTATGTTACATTGAGGCTCCTAGTCTCAAACTTACGGATTTTCAACCCAGGGATTCTATGAGATAGATATTACTGTGTATCACTATGTAAACCAAATCCATATTTTTCTTCATCCATTTGTATGAGGAAATATTAAAATATTCAGAGCTTTGGAAGCATAAGAAATTGCTTCCAGGGCATGTAAGGTGGGAGCTGCCTAGTGAACCCTGTTCCCTTTGCCTAGAATATGCTTCTCTCTCACCAACCCCCATTTTATCTTTTGATTCCTATTATACTTTTTTCTGGAAAATGTTACTTTTTCCAATTACAGTTGACATACACTATTATATTAGTTTCCAGTGTGTAACACAGTGATTAGACAGACTTATATATAACTTATGAAGTGATCAACCCACTAAGCCTAGTACCCACCTACCACCATACACAGTTATCACAATGAGATATCACTCACACCTGTCAGAATGGCTATTATCAATAAATCAACAAACAGGTGTTGGCAAGGATGTGGAGAAAAGGGAACCTTGGTGCACTCTTGGTGGCATTGCAAATTGGTACAACCGCAACAGAAAACAGTATGAAGGTTCCTCAAAAAATTAAAAATAGAACTGCCTTATGACCCAGCAAGTCTGCTTCTGGGTATTTACCTGAAGAAATCCAAAACACTAATTCAGAAGACATATGCATCCCTATGTTCATTGCAGCATTATTTATGATAGCCACGATATGGGAGCAACCTATTTCTTTTTCTCTTTGGAGCACAGGTAGCACTTTCCCCAAGAAGCCTTCGTTGACCCCCCCTCTCCCCCCAAGCCTTAGTTGATTATTCCTTGTCTGCACTTCTCTGTCCTTCCACTTTTCACACCTGGTTACAGCTGCCTGCAACCTGCCCCCATCACTTACCAGACGATGGTCTGTGAGGATCAACAGCACATCGCCTAGTGCCTGCCACACGATTTCAGTACACATCCTTTGAATGAACAAGGACACCTATCTTCTCAAAGGCATTTGTCCTTTAGTAGGGGACTGCTGCATACCGCTAACACTTCCCGCTCCCAGGGCCACCTCCCCATCCCGTGCCTACTCAAAACCTTGGTGTGACATTTGAGAAGATTTCCACTCTGCTAGACACATAAGGACAAAAAATGGGCAACTTTTGTTTCATGTAACAAACTTCTTTATTAACTAAGAGATACCTTACATGATTAAGTCTGATAACTCATGGCAGGTAATTGATCAAAAAACAACCAAAAAATTTTAAGGCAAAAGCAAACCTGTGACCTTCAGGATAAGATTGGCTGGGCTGAATTACACAAATATGACTTGGAAACATTGCAGTGAGCATTCCAAATACAGTCTCTCAGCCACCTCCTGGCCTGGAGCCCGGCACCGCCCCTGCACCACTGAGCCCTTCTGTGGGATCTCAGAGGTGGGGGATGGGCCTGAGCATTGCAAGCACACAGAGCGTGGACATGATTGTGAATGTGAGGCTGGGGAGGAACTCGCCCAATCTATTTCAAGACGATAAATTACACACTTAGAGAAAGATGATTCTATGTCCTCCAAAAGATCTTGACTTCTTGTTCTCTTCTCCTTTGGCAGAACTGAGAGTTAAACTTTGTCTCAGTGGGCTTTTCTTCATAGCTATACATCTCTTAACACTGTGGTGTGCTGTCTACTATGTTAGTTATGATGCTGGCTTTGTCGTTGGGTTTCATTTCAGGTAAAGGTTATTCATTGAGGACCAAATCTTCATTTTAATATCGCCATGCTTTGGGAGAAGTCAATGTAATGAAATTTTAGACAAATGTTGCAGAAATATTAGGGAGGGGTAGGAGCAAGGGTGGTGGGCGATAAAATGTCCTGTGTCCTGATTACTGATGTCAATACGTGGATGACGTGTCACCACAGTGTAACGGGCAACACTTGGGTGGAGAAGATAGAAATTAAAGGTAGGAAAATACTTTAGTAGTCTCCATTATTGAAACATTTTGGCATTGTGGCTGACATCAATTACTCCAATGATAATCTTCCCATAGTGGTCTTTCCAGTTTTTTACACAGTGTGTTTAAGAGGAGTCACTCTTTTACAGCCTATCTGCCTTGCCGTGGATTTGTTCCTTATGTTTGTTCCCAGTGTCCCAACAATTTGCTTTGAGTCCCAGAGCACCGAGCTTTTCACGAGGGAGGAATTTGTGCCCAGAAGCAACAAAAGACCATCCTAACCTAAAGGTACTGGAGTGGACAGTCAGGAGAGAAAGAACATGCCACCTTCTGGAAGCGTCTC
>NW_017731391.1:3162356-3167213 GCF_001890085.2 Hipposideros armiger | reverse complement strand
TGCTACTAGGTACCCTGGCCAGGGGTACCTGCTCCCCTTTTCTTCAGAACACAGCTGGGAGGCTTCCTCTACATGCTATATATAATGCCTGACTCCATTACGAGGGTGCATCTCACATTTCTGCACAGGGCCCGGTCTCATATGTGTTTGATTCATTTACGCAAGTTGATATTCCCAAATATTACTTCTTTTTAACAAACCATGCTAAAACTTGAGCATCTGAATTAGTGTATTAGCCTTGAGAGGCGGTAAGCTCCCTGCAGCCATGTGCAGCCCATTTAAACCATTCTCTCTGGGAATTCTCTTCAATGTTGGAAGCACGTGTTCTTTTTAAATTCTCTAAATGATGATGTATCTTTATCCTTAGGGAAAGAATTTGATTATGTAAGAAAAGCCAAAGTCATTCCAATTCAGGTTTGAGGAGTAAGCTATGTGATCAAGCTTGAAAATATCATTTAGGGTACAAAATGGCGTGTAGTAAGGAAAGAGCACCAGTGGCCCGAGTCTATTCTTAACCTTTGCTACTAACCAGCCATGTGTCTTGGCCTAAATACTTGACCTCTCTTTGATTCAGTTAATTTCCTCCGTAAGTTAAGGGGTTAGACTATTTGATATCTGTGGTTATTTTCCTGTTGTGAAGTCATACAGGAGTGTGTGTGTGTGTGTGTGTGTGTGTGTGTGTGTGTGTGTGTGTTGTGTATGATTGGGTGTGGCCCATATTGGCTCTAACAAAAAAGCCCAAGAGACATTCCAGATTTAGAGCAATGACAATTTTGTTGGACTGAAGCCCTTTTTGAAAGACTACTCTTCATTCGTTTGGCGCCTTATAGGCTTGTTAAGTAGAGCAGTGTGTTGAAACTTTTCCAATCATGGAACACTTAGAAAATGGTGATTTTTACAGTATATAAATGACAATAATGGCAGTTCCTACCTTGGAGGTTGCCATGGGAACTCAATGGGATGAGGTCTGTAGAGTGCTCAGCACTAGAGCTTAGATCAGCATGATGCTAACCATGATGATGATAATGCAGATCCTGTTTTGGGGGGCCTTGTTTTGTTTCTCACAGGGTAGAGTCTTAATTGTGTTCATCCTGCCTGTCTTTAACTACACTTACTAGGGGTGCTTCATGAAGGAGGCATGTGATTGACAGTGTCAGTTCTCATGGTAGCTAGATCGTGATAGAAGAAGAGGACTTACCTGACCACTGGTTAGAACCTTGCAGAATGCAGGGCTGGGGCTGCTCTGATAATGGGTGGGTGTATTGTAGTTACACAGGTGAGATCAGTTGACTGTAGTAATTATTTTGGGAGGAAAATCTACTAGAATGAAACAGAAACCTAAGCGATTCCATCTCTCTTTGATACTTCATTCCTATATGCATAAGAGCATATAATATGATTACAATGAATTCCTGAGTTCATTTGGCAATAATTCATATTTATATTTTGGTTTTATTATAGCGGTAGTGCACTGATCATTTGATTCCAAAAGTAATTTTTTTCTACAAATGTACCCTTGATATCCTAAAATGTATATTCAGATTGAATTATAAAAATGTATTATAAAATAAGGCAGTATTTTTGAGCCAGAAATACAAAGAGAGGAACATTAATTTGCTCTTAAAATTTATTTGATATGGAAGCCGCTTTCTAAATCATAATTGATAGCAGTTTGATTTACCTGATTTTCAGTGTCTGGTATGCTCATTTTTATCATTTAGGATCAAAAAAGTATTTTCAGGCTATTTTTGCCTTTATTAACTGGTTGGGTGAATAATTAAGATTTTTTAAAGGTATTTTTGTAAATATATTTAAGTACTGATAGTTAATAAAGCCATTCGTTTGAATTCAGTGGAAAATAATTTTATTAAAGCTTAAATAAAGCTGTGCAAGCAATTTCCCCCACTGCAGTGTCTTTGGGGCTGCGTTAATTATAAGAACTGGAGCTATCGGACATGTTTATTCAGCACACAAACTCTCCATTGTGAACCGCGGCTGGTATGTGCTGACAGCTGCCTCTTAGAGAAATGTAACCCATGGTTAATGGTGGAAAGAGTGGCATTAGCATAATTTTTTGGCAAAGACCAAGCTGGGGTTGCAGTGTTGCCTTCAACAGTGTGTCCTTCTTTACCAGTGTCTTATCGGAGGCCCAGACTCCAGGGGGGAAATGCAGCCATGGGATCCTGTTGTAGGTAACCCGAATCTTGTGTGAATGTCTGCTTATGAATAAAAAAAGGGGAAGGATTTCAATTGCTTATGATTATAGTTTTAAAAGGACCCGTGGAAGAAAGACTCTGAAAAGAACTGCTGATGTTTGATCAGAATTGACACAGCGTAGAGATGGCTTTTTTGACATTAACACTAATGCATATTATGGTTTCTATAAGAGGAATTAGAATTAAAACATTTTTGTTCTTCAGGGACCAATTCAGACCGAAATAGATCTGCTAATGCAAGACTTAAGAGTCGAGAATAAATTATATCCCCTGAAGCTTCTGTAAGTTCATTTGCACATTTCCAACAATTGGAAATTTTTTTTGGAATATTTTTCAAGGCATATCAAACCAAAATCAGAACACAATTTCAAATAATTATTTTATATTAACACTGTATTTATCCTTATATGATAAATTACTCCTGTGGCCTGAGGATTCTCTTTGATTTCCTCAATAATAAAAAAAATTATAAAATTGAATATAAATGATAAAATTGGATGTTAATATAAGATAAGAAAGTAGCTGCCATTCGTTGAGCTGGCACTATGCTAAGTACTTTATTCATGTCTTGTTTCATTTTCATAACCACCCTATCACTTAGGTGCTATTCTTAATGTCCTTGTTCTGCAAGTGGGGACATTAAGCCTCAGGGAAATTAAGTGATATTTCCAAGGTCACTGAACTAGTAAGGGGTAGGATTGAAATTTGAGGGAAGGTCTTTTGTTCTGCACCTGCAGTGTCCCCTCTATCAGCCCTGGACACTGACAGTCATTTCTGTGATCAGTATCTTCTTGGTTCCATTAAATGATTCTCCTGGGGCTCCTTTCCATGCTCCCTCTTACATAAGAGCCACTGTTCTTATTTCACATCTGTGGCACCCTGATGCTTCTATCCAATAGTCCTTCTTCATGTCAGTGCTTCTAGCAGCTTCTTCTTTATCCAGCTGTGTTGGTTCTATTCACGTAGGCATAGCAGCAGGCTCTTCTGTGTTGACCAGGTCCCCCCACCTCCTCTTCACCTCAGGGCCCAGGCTGGAAAAAGGGGTGGGACAGGACCAGAGAGCGTCTTTGCTTCAGATTTTCTAGAGACGTTTTCCTTTTAGATCCTTATGGGCCCTTAAAGTGTGTGTAGGGATCAACTATGCGTGTCTCTGGGACTCACAGAACATCCGTTGGTTGTTTAAGTTGAGTGGGGTTTGGGGGAACTACGGGCAGATGGAGGATTATGCTTTTACGTCCCCTTTTTACCTTGAAACAAGAGGTGCAACAGAATACAGGTACGTTCTGAAACTATAACATCTGAAAAGTAGTTTTGCAAAGATGTGTGGAGTTCGGGAAAGGTTTGGGCAGTCCATGTGGNGCCCATATTCTTTCTTTTGCATCCTTTTCCCTGTACCTCAGCTCATCTTTGGCAAGGATTTTATGATTTTTAGGCGTCTATTTATTTGGCTATTTTTCTTTAGGCGGGGGTGGTATGTTTATGGAATAACATATGGAGGTATAAGAATCCTCATCTATCTTCCAATATTATAGTTCCATGAACCACAAAATCTCACCTAAATCCTATTAAATCTGATACAAAATAGAACTAGAGAGATGATAGAAAAAGGGGAGATATTGAAGTTTTTGAAGCTCAGTCTTTTTTAATAGACACTGCCAGGCTCATACATTAGATTGCTAGTTAATTTTGTGAGGATTACTGTCCTGAATGATTTCAATGATGTCTGCTGCTCTATTAAAAATCCTCTTTTACACTGGAAGAACTAATACAGAAGAAAGTAAGATCACTTCCTTGTGTGACTTGAAAGTTCATATGAAAGTGGAATCCCAGATGGGCTAGTTCTGTCTGCATCACAACATCTGTATAAGACCGACTTTGCCATCAGACCCACTTCATCCGCACACTTTCCCAATCAACATCAGCATTTACGAGCAACTCTTCAAATCTCTTGTTCACGTGCATAATCGTTAGTGCAACTTATTTGAAACGCCCCGTACAATGTGCCTTCATACTCATTTCCCTAACGCATGAAAAAAATTGGCAAGTGACAAGTAATTTCTGCGTCAAACATACTACTGTTTCATTTAGAATATAGAAGACACAGCCACTCATTTACCAGTAGCCTCAGGTCTTGGCTCAGAAACCCATTAAGCAGAAGACAGAGTTAGAAACAAAAAAAAAAACCCTTTTTCATCCCATTAAAAGATATATTTGCTTTGACACCAACCTTCAAGCAAGTAGTGATCCATATCCCAGCAAGAGTGACCTCACTCATAGAACATCACCGGGGCCCGCTGATGACTTGCCCATGGGGTTTCCCTGCTTATCCCTCACAGGCTTCTTCCATCAGATGCTGGGCTCAGCCTTCCTCCAGGCTCATAGTAGTGATGTTTTGGCAGACATGGTGGCCACAGGAAACCTGCCCATCTGCCCACTGTCCCACCATGCACAGAGCTCTGAGGTGGTGTGGATGGGGGTTCCCACAAGCTTGAATCCAAGTCCAAGTCCAGCTCTGACCCTCCCAGACATGTGAACTTGGGGTCAGCTTCCTTCTCTGTAAAGGGGAACCTCGCTCTGCTCTGCTGAGCTACCAGGGTTGATGGGAGCGCTGCTGAGATGGTGCAGGGGAACATTAGAGCTC
>NW_017731391.1:3134546-3158546 GCF_001890085.2 Hipposideros armiger | reverse complement strand
GCCTGAACTATGAAGTACATTAATTTGTGTTTTGTAGTTCAGTGATTCTCAACCCCGGCTAGACATTAGAATTACCTAAAGAACTTTAGAGAATACCAAAAGCCAAATGACTTGTCCCAGGATAATTAAATCAGGATAGCTAAGGTGAGAAGCCCAGCATCCAGCCTTCCTTAAAACCATTGCAGGCAGTGGAATGTGTGGGGGTGGGGGTTGAAAATTACTGAGTGGGAAAGTGGGAAGGCAGGAGGTACTGCTCCTGCTACTACTCACAGTAGGACTCCCAGTGAACCTACTAGGCACTCGTTCTGGGCAGGTATGCCCCTAAGTATTTTTTGTGGAGTGAAATTACCCTCATGTACTCCTTCCAGTAAACCATGAGCTTATTTCAGTTTTACAGATGTGTATATGGAAAACTTTGAGGAGGTAACGCAATTTGTTCAGAGTGGAATGACACCTCTTGGGGATAGTCTCTATTATAAAAGTAAGCTGCAACCTGAATATGCAGGTATACCGTACATCTGGTCTTTTGTTGCTCTTGTCACGGAAGACTTAGGTGGTTCTTGTATGGTTAGAGTGCCTTGGTTCTGCCATCTGAGACTCGAGTATAATGTAGTAATCAGTCAGGAATCTTCGGATTCCAGGTCACAAATCCTGGCCTCATTCCAAGTATCAGACTTCACATGAGTTTCCTGAAGCACCTCTTTGCTGCAAATAGTTTGTATGATGGCTAACGCAGGTGGGCACTGATAACATACAGTCTGACAAAGGCACTGGTAATACATATATGCCCAGTAAGGGCACAAACTAACTCATGTGTACTTGGATTTAACACCTTTGCACATTCACACCTGACCTCTTATGTTATATTTACAGCCTCCCTGGGAGGCCTCCATCATGAAGGGTTGGATGGGTAGGTGAGAATGCATTGTAATTTAGCAGGTTGCAAAGTCTGAGACCACTTGCCTTCTAGTCAGGGCATCGTTAAGACCATTAAACCATGAGCGTTTTGTTGGTGGTGGTTTTGGTGGTTAGCTCTATACATTTTAGCCCACGTTCAGAGCTGTGTAACCACCACCACCATCAGGATATGGACCAGCCATAGAGAGTTCAAAGGGCTGGAGTGTTGCTTCGAATCAGTAGCTACCTGTCTCCTACACCTACCTGAGCAGCCTGGACAAGCTTGACTTCTCTGTAAGAGGTTTAGCTTGATGCCAGCCTGAGCTAGCCATTTTGGGGCAGTTTGGAGACAGGCCTTTCTGAAAGTTTGACTGATGGTAGGAGTAGAAACATGTGGCGAGTATGCCTTTCCTTTATTTCTTGCTTGATAAGATCCTGTAATCCTTGATCCCCAAAGGAAGGATTTGAGACACTAAAAGGAAGTTGGAGTCGAAGCTCTAAAGGTGTGGGCCACTTACTGGAAAGAAATGAAATGACGTGCCTCTCTCAGCCTCCCAAAATAGCAGGTGCTGTCTCGCAGTGTGCTGGGACCTGGGATGGAGACTGGAGTATCAGAAATGGACATTTATAGGGCAGTCTCCACTGGATGACAGTGGATGGCAGCTGAGCACTCGTCCTCTGTCCCTGCTCCAGACCCTCCATCAGCCTTCCTCCGCCTTTTCTGCCCAGATTTATATCATGAGCTCCAAGCTCAAAGGCCCATAAGGGCTTGGGTTTGATCTTCCTTCCCCAAAACTTTACACCTCAGTAGAATCCTCTACAAGACAGAGCAGCAGGAAGTTTCTTTGATGTTCAGGGAAGCTCTTGTGATAACAGTGTTCATCCTTTGATCTCCACAGCCGAAAAGCTACCAACTTCAGGTTTGGAAATTCTGAGAGATTTGTTTACTTTTCGTTAGGAAAGCATTAGATCCTAGGATGAAAAGCTCTACCCAAATACCACATAATAATACAGTTATACCCTAGGAGAATAAAAACTTGCTGTCTCTAACTAAAGAAATTCAGGTAGCTTTATGTTTCCCTCTCTGTACCACTGTCATAAACACAAAGCATTTATAGCCTCTGTGTTCTAAGAAACTGCAGGAACACCACGGTGGATGGGCGCTCAGGTACCTGCTGGTGGAGATAACAATGGGGTCCACGGTACAAGTGCCAACACTGGTCAGCCCTGTTCCTTTCTTTGTGCTGAAAGAAGTGATGTCTCTCATAAGAGAAGGAGGGAGGGAGGGAGAGAAAGGAAGGAAGGACATTTGAGCTGAGCCTGAGTGAAGTGGGTGGGGAACAGCTTTTTCTGGCAGAGGAAAGAACTAGTTCAAAAGGTCCCTGGCTGACAAGAGGTTGGTGTGTTCTGGAGCAGAAAGAAGGCAGTTGTGGCTGATGGTGGGTGTGGTAGGAGGCAGGGCCTGGGTCATGTAGGGCTATAGATCATGGTAGGGAGTTGACTATGCTGTTCTTAGAGAAATAGATTTTAAGCAGAGGGCTAACATGCCTTGATTAGGTTAAAAGATCGCTCTGATTGCTGTTTGGGTAGTGGAGAAAATTAGCGATCAATGAAGAGAGACACAAGCGCTCTCCTGGATGCCCGAGAGGGGCTGGTGAGAAGTGGTCAGATTTGAGTAATATTGTGAAGGCTGAGCCAATGGGACTTGCAACTGGGTTGGTCCGTGGGTAAGGGTGAGAGATCAATCAAGGATGACTCTTGGGCTTTGGAGCCTGTAGGAGAAGGAATGTGTCGTGTAACCTAACAGTACAACAGGGGAGGCAGCAATTTGGAGGGTGGAATCAGAACACATAAAGAGTTCTGTCTGGCCTGACCACATGTGAGACGTCTATAGACATCCAAGAGGTGCTAAGGATCAGTGGGTGTCCCCGTCTGGAATTTGAGGTAGCAGTCAGGCATTTCACTTTTTTTTAGGAACTTTGGTTCTTATGGAAATTTTTAGTATTTTAGAAACATTTAATTGTTCGAGCACCCTTTGATCTCTGCGATTGACACCTGTGGAACATGCCAGAATGCATTGGGATTTCTCACACCCCTCCTGGGGAAGGCGTGTTCACAAGATGAGCGGACATGCTCTGGGCTGTACCTACTGCATTATGGAGCCGTAGTTCCGAATATTTCTCTAGACTTAGGCAGCCGCTTATCTGATTTCTTTTGTTTACCTCCCCTTAAGATGTAGATCTCACTTGCTATTTATGTATGTGCCAAGTGGAGTTCAGCAATATCATTAAGATCTAACAAATTGTTAATCATGTTCACGTGTCAAAGGTTCCTGAGACTAACACCATTGCGAGCATGCCAGGTGTTCATGTTTGAGTGTCATGTACATGAAAATCAGACCTCATTATCCGTTTACCGTGTCCAACTAGCCAGTTAGAGGGAACAGTCCTTGTTGACATCAAGTGGGTGGTAAATCAGAAATCTACCAAGAAAAGGGGGTGGAGGATGCCTCAGTAGGAAAAATGTCTATAAACCAAATCCACTTATTTGTTATGCTTGGACAAGTTTCCCCACTGAAACTGTTCCTGATTTAAGCTCTGCTTCCCCTTTTAATTCCAGTTTCTTAAGTCACTTTTGCTCTTTCCTGAAAAATCGCCTCTCATCTACTCCAACGCGGACATTACCTTCTACCCTCAGCTACTGTTCTAAGTCTTCTTGTGTTTCCTGTATTTTTCATAATTTGTTCTGTTAGAAAATCTGGTCATCTTCACCTGTCATGAGGACGATGTCCCCTGGACTGACAAGCATCACCCCCCGCCCCCTTAGAGAAGAGCCTCCGATTATACTGACCACTTCATTGGCTCTTCCATGTGATCAACATAGTGTCAGGTGGTCGGGTCGGTGGTGCTCAAGTTGCCAGAGATGGCAACGCCCTGGTTGGCTTGTCAGACAAGCAGATGCCCTTGCACGCCCTGGGAAAACCAGTCTTCTGTCCTCTCCGCAGTTTAATAGCTGTGTGACCATGCACACACTCCTGGATTTCCCCAGGCCTCTGTTCTCTCCTCCATAAGTGTGGATGATTATAGCTCACTTCTCATATTTGAGTTAAATGAATGCATACCTGTAAGGCACTTAGCAGAGTACCTGAACTCAAGAATATTTAGCTCCTTCCCTAACCCCTCTGAGTCTTCAGTCATCAGGAAACAATAACCATGCACTCTGAAAACACATAAGCTATTATGGTAAAGACAAATCGAGCTTCGGAAGCAAGTTGGATGTGGGGAAATTAACAATTAATGCAAAGTGGAGAGGCGGTACAGTGGTTTTCAAAGTGTGGTTCCAGGACCCACAGCATCAGCATTACCTGGGAGCTTGTTAGAAATGCAGATTCTAAGAGCTGCTAAAGCCGGAGCTCTGGGAGCGGGCCAGGCAATCTAGCAAGCCCTCCAGATAATTCTGATGCACACCAGAGTTTGAGAACCACTGGTCTAAAGTAAACTCAACAGTTATGGGGCGAGGAATAATGGTGTGTGTTCTGTGTGTGTGTGTCTGTGTGCATACACACTCACGTATTCGAATATTTGTAACTGCTGAAACTATTAACCCAGCATGGTAATATCAGCAAAATCCCTCCAGACTGGCGATTCATTGCCCATTTTTCTTTGGTGTGAATAGAAATAGATCTAAACTGCTTATTTTTAATCACTGCACTAAATTTGTTTGGGGTTTTAAAATATTGATTCATTAACTTTTCTATTCTTTTTTTTTCCCCTTAGGAAATTCCACTTACTTGGATGATCATGGACCACCTCCTAGTAAGGTAAGCTTTTCGCTTGTGATATAAAACCCCTTTTCTTTTTCTCAGTACCTACCGCATCCAGCAACCCCAGCCAGATCCCTCCTGGCACTAAATTGTTCCCAAGAAAATGGTGGCAGATGTCAAGTTAATCTTTAATTCACCCTATGTCTTGGAGCCTTAGGGCTGTGCTCACCTCTGCCCACTTCTCCCTGACCTGCCTTCATCGGGACACTCCACCCAAGGCTGCCCTGGCCTGGCCTGGCCTGTGTGCCTATTTTTGTTTTTCCTATAAGCAGTTTTGGCCTGACTTTTAAAGGTAGAGTTTGGTGGAGTATTAATATAGTTCCCCACCACTATCTACTTTCTTGAGTTCAATGAAAACCAATGTCAATCTACCAAAAAATGAGAAAAAGACAGGTGATGCCAGCAAAGTACAGTTGTAAGTACACAGTGAGAGAGTAATCAACCACTAATCTTAGAGGCTGGTAATTTACCCTAAAGTTGACTTTTGAGTTTGGGATTTGAAGAACTCCATCCCATTTAAGACCATGAGCTTTGAAATCAGGTATTTCTGGGTTCATCATTGGCTCTGCCACTTTCAGTGGATGACATTAGACAAATTACTTAATATTTCGAGCTTTAGTGTTTTAATGTGCAAAGTGGGATTAAAACCACTACCCACTGAATGAGCTGATATATGACAAGCTCTCAGCATCTGGCATGCTATAAGCATTAAATAAATGGCGGTAATGTTAACTAGCGTGGAATAACATTGAGATCATTGATGAATGGTGCAACAGTACTTACCATAGTCATGAATGATTCTACCACTTGGTCCACTGCGTATTGAGTGCCTGTGATGCTGCAGGCATTGGGAATACAAGTATGAGATAAAACAAGGACAACAATGACAAAATAGTCCTTACCCTGGGGGGAAAAGAATATAGAGGATTTGACACCACCCGAAGATAAGTACATCTAGCTAATCTCAGTATCCTCACATCTTTATAATCGCACATCATGACTATTTCATTGATTTGGACCATGTAATCCAGAGCTGGAATCTGAATTAGGTCTCCTGGCTCTCATCCCAGGTTCTTTCCACTAGGCCAGTATTCTCAAACTTTAGCTTGCACCAGGGTTTGCTGGAGGCTTATTAAAACACAGATTTCAGGGCTTAGACTCCTGAGTTTCTGATTCGATAGGTCTGGGGTGGAACTTGAAAATTTGCATTCCAAGTGATGCTGGTGATGCTGGTCTGGGGACCATGTTTGCGAACCATGGCTCTAAAGGTGACGATATGGAAAAAACCATTTCCCTGGACATTTTCTGTGTTGTTTGGTTTTGTTCTAAAAAGTTAATGGCAGGGCCGGCCGAGTGGTGCGTTGGTTAGGGGTTGGCTTGGGACACCAGCTCTGAGCAAGCACGGCCCCAGTTCGGATCCCACATATGAGGGCCAGTGACGCTGCGCCCTCTACAGCTAAGATGGTGAACAACAGCTCAACCTGGAGCTGGGCTGCCGTGAGTCGCCGGCGATGGCGTAGGCTGCAGTGGGACTGGCCGGCAGCTGGCGTGTGCTTTCTTGAACTGCCGTGAGCCCCCCGCGAGTGACTGCCTCACCCAGGAAGAGCGCAATGATCACAATACCAACATGGGCCAGTGAAGCGATGTCCTCCACAACTAGACTGAAGAACAAAAGGATAGCAACTTATCTGTTTCCCTTTCCTGATTCCCAAGTGCTGTTCCCCTCCCCGAATCCTCCAATAAAATCTTAAAAAATAAGTAAATAAAAAAAAATAAAAAATAAAAAGCTAATAGCCTAGAGAGAGTGGTATGGCTTATTATATAAGGGTAATTTATTAATATCATATCTCCTATCATAACTTTTCTTGTAGTGAAAACATATTGGGTTGTCAGAAAAGTCATGATGCATTTTGGCAACGAAAACCATAGAAAAAATACATCATGACTTTTCTGACAACCCAATATTTCCTTTGGTCAATAACCTGCTTAGGAGGAAAAGAAAGTGGGGGTGGGGAAAAAAATGATGCAGATAGCCTGCTAGGTTCCTTCCCCACTAACTGTTATCCCAAGTGGGTCCAAAGGAGCCATCCATACCCACACTGCTCTACAGGGAAGAGGGGTTAGGTGACTGTGTCTGTGGGACCCTCAATGGCATGTCGGGTTCCAGGTTTGATAAATGGGGTTTTACCTGATCAGAGGACCCACACCCACTTTATATAAACTTGCCTTCAATCCTTGGTGAATGGCCTGGGTCACCCCTTTAGTCTGTCTGGGGGCCTTGCTCTTGTCAGAGTGGCCATCCTGCCTGCCTCTTTGCTAGTATCCTGGGTGCGTGGATTCCATGTTTGTTGGGCTCTCTGCCTGTGCCCCTCTGAGCGCAACCTCCCACCCCTGCAGTCTGGTCTTTACCCCCTCCCTCTTCTCTCACCCCAAACTATGGCCCCCCCGTGATACACAAAAGCGATCAGGTCATATCAGATCATTTTAGACCACTTTCAGAGTAAATCCAGTTTTATAAACTGTTCCAAGTTTGAAAATTATGAATATAATCTCTTTAAATAGACAGACGTTTATATAATACAGATTCTTTCACTATAGCTGTATTTTCATTATCTAGGAGTGGGATAGCAAAAACACTCTTGATGTTAGTAGTAGCCAAAATAATAAGAAGAATATAAAAATGGGTAAAAATAATATTGGCATATTAACATCTTTTCATCTATGCTTATTACATCTAGTAGGGTGGAAATGAATCCCAGAAGTGATGAGGTCAGTCTTCCAGATAAAGGTCCCTTGAGTGTCCCCTGAGGCGAGGTCTTGATTATTTAGGCCTACAGACTACTGACATATCCGGGGCCATGGTGGCACCCCGAGGATAAGGACTCGCACATGTATGGCCTCCAGAGTGAACCCCTCGCCTGGCAGGGGAAAGCAAGACTGACTCCAGACCCACAGTTTTCATCTTTGTTTAGCACTCAGAAATAACTTTCTGATGCCAAGACTGAAAGAGCTGTGATCTAGATAAAATAAAATTTTAAAACCCTGAAAATGTACCGAGGTTTTACAGGCGAGTTCCCATTCTATTAAAAGTTCAGTTCCACAAGTTTCACATTCCACGAGTAATAGCCATTTGGGGAATGGGGTGTGTGCCACACAGCACATACAGGGAGGGCCCAGGTCTCCATTCTCTCCGGTATTTTCATAAGAAAGAACCCAACGCCTCTGATTTTCACTTGTTTTTAAGATCCCCTTTAGCCTCATGGCTCACCTCAGTTTTGGAGTGAAGTCATTATTTAAAAACAGATGTTAATATTTTCTTTCTTCAATGACTTTTTACTAGCACTTTGTGTGTACACAGAATGTAGTGTTTAAGATTAGAGCCCTACTAGAAATGAACATGTAGACCTCTACTGAATGAAATAGAAAGATATTCTTGAGTACAGAAACAGGCATAAAACAGCAAGTATCATGGGAGCGCACTTCTTACAACATGTGTATGTGCGTACAGACAAAAGCCTGGGAGACTAATCGTGTTTTCTCCAGGTGGTGAGATTTCAGATGTTTACCCTATTTTGTATGCTTTTCTATATAATTTGAATTCACTAAAGTAATGCCTGCACAATCTAAAAGTCAGAAAATAAAATCGGGGGGGGGGGGGGTGAGTCCTGGTGCAAGAGAAGATGGAAGTTGGCCTGAAAAGCTTTACTTTTTTAATCTTGCATTGTTTCCCCTCCCCCACACCCACCCCACATCCACACTTTATTTTCCCTATCTTTATGTTGGAGCAGGCTGAACCTTATTAACTCATATGTTAAGTTGACTAAGCTGTTATCCGGAAAGATTCATTACCTAGGACAAAGGTAGGGCTACTTCTGCAGCATCATTTGTTGTTCTGTGGACCCCTCAGAGCAGCCTCACCTCTGAAGGTTGATGTCTTGCCCCTGGGTTCACTTCACCAAGAACATGAGCAGCAGGCATTGACAATGACCAAGTCTGGTGGTACCCACGGATTCAGTTACCATTTCAATTCTGGTGGTACCCAAAGATGCAGTTAGCATTTCACATGTATCGGGTTCCCATTCTGATAAGGAGAGTTGGTTTAAGCAACTCAAGGAAAATAAAATCACTCTCCGTAACCGTCTATTGTTTCCTATGTGCCAAGCACTCTGCCAAGTGTTTTGCATGCAAGTTTAGTCTTTAGAAAGCTCTATAAAAGAAGGAGTCATTTTTTAATCCTTATTTTACAAATGAGGGAATTGGAACTTAGAGAGGCTGAAACCCTTCCAAAGGTCATGCCCTAAGTATTGGCTGTGAGAGACCAGCCCAGGGCTGTGTAGCTCCAATCCATGCTTTTAACCATCTCAAAATTACTAATTTAAGTCAAAATACAATATTTTTTTAACTTTATTTCTGGAGTTTATGCTTTAATATAAGTTGTCTGGAACCTTGGTTACTACAATAAAGAAATTTTAACCCTCAGGAAAAAAAAATCGTCACCATTTATCATCTGGGTCCAATGGACTCTTTAAAATTTTGTGTTTTTAACTATCTAGTGATTTATTTTCATTTCTACCTCATCTTTTTCTTCCAATCACCTTTGTATACATACATACCTTCAGCATTTGTCCATTAACAAACTATATATAAAGCAAGTTTTGGCATAAAATCATCATAAGTGGCGAAAGAATACTGTCCCACATTCATTTCGCAAAATGGGATAGTCCCGGTTCTTGTTGCAAAATATCTGATGAAGTCCTTCCTGTTGATGACTAACTGCATGAGAATGTGATGTTTTCTTTTTGTCCTTAGAAATATATAGTTCAATTACTGACTCATGAGTTTGAGAGAATTAATTTAAGATATCATCAACTGAAGACTCATGGTCTGAGGTTTCACTCTTATGATCAATTTTGTCATCATCATTAGTCTTGAGTGCTATTGTCCAACTCTAAACATTCATTTCCAATTCCTCTAATGCCTGTGAAACCTCTCCCTTCATCAGTTTTTCTCTCTTTGTCATTAGAGGCAGGAATGAAAAATTCTTAATTCTCTACTCTACTCAATGGAAGCTAAAAGCGAACTTCAAAAATGGTGCCTCCTGACTTCTTTCAATATCTTTTGGAAAGATGACGCAATACTTTGGGCAACACAATAAGAAATATGAAAAGAGATGCCACAGTGACAATTGATTTCCCTAATGAATCATCCTTCTGGGCCTACACTATTGAATATAGTAGCCATTAGGCTGGTGTAGCTATTTAAATTTAAATTAATTAAAATTAAAAAATAAAAATTTTGTTTCTCAGCTGCACTAGCCATATATTAAATTCTCCGTAGTCATATATAGCTAGTGGGTTCTGTATTGGATAACACAGAATAGACCCTTTCAGTCATCATTGAACAGCAGTGTAATTCCAAGCCATTCCATTATTCTTCCATTTTTCTGTTACTTTAGTCTTTGTAAAAGCATACTTGGGGATTATTAATGCATAAGTGGTAGGTAATTATTCTAGGATGATGAAATAGCAGTGTTTCAAGATATAGAAAAAATAAAATTATTAATATCCCATAATGGATCTTAAATTTTTTAAAGAGGCAAGTGGACCCTATTACATAGTAATCATATTATATTATAATACATTATATTATATTTATTATATATAATTATCATAATGATATAATTGCAATTATATCAACCTAACCTATTACACAGTAATTGCAAAGTAAAATGAGTTTTATTTTCTGCATTTAAAGAAAGGATATTTTCTTTGGAACATCTCTAAGAAGAATAAAGTAAAGAAATATTAATCCATACAAATAGAACTGCTCAAAAACAAACAAACAAACAAAAACCCAAACCGAAATGCGTCCAGTGGATCCTATATACACGGTTAAGATATATTACTGATGTTTACACTGGTATACAAAAGTATTATTTTGCTATAAAGGATGATACTTATGTATTATTTTGTATATAAGGTAATGTGCTAAGTAGTATTAGTGTTCAAATTTCTATTTTAAAATGGGTTCATCATAAGAGGATTTACAACATATTATGCTGAGCAAGCCATCTCCAAATGACTAAGCTGTACTATTAATTCAGATAGTATGTATAGAACCTAGCAGTGTCTGGCAGTGAACAATTGCTCGATAAATGTTACTCCTTCTTACACACTCACCCGTAGAAGCTAATTTCCCTTCAGTGCCTACTTTGTGCAAGGGATCAGGAAGACACAAAAATGTTGAAGATAATCTCTGCCACCTAATACTTTATAATCTAGCTGCATCTCAAGGTTTCAAAGAATCAAAGACTATGAGAACACATGGTTCTGTGGTTGATATATTCTTTAGTCTAAATAACCCTGTACAGAAAACTATTTGTTCATTCAAGAGTTTACTATGCATCAAATTTGTGTTAGGCTCTGTGCTAGGTTCTGGGGCTAGAAGGCTGTAGAAGGCCTAGTCCCTGCCTTCAAGAAGCTCAGAGTCTAGTAGGAAGGACAGACTGGCAAATAGGCCTGATCTATAATAATACATTAAGTAGTTGCTAAGAAGTCAGGAGGCACCACTTTTGAAGTTCACTATGATAAGGATGAACACAGGAGGCTCTGTCTGAGCTGCTCTTCAGCTGAGAGTCTTGAAGGTTGAGTAGGAAGAACTAATTAAGTCAAAGAGTCTGGGACAGGGGTTGGGGAAGATGGGCTTCACTACTGGAGACTGAGGAGTGATGGGTAGACGATGGAGATATGAACTTCCTTGAGGAGCTTGGCTCTAATAGAAAAGAGAGAAAAAATGATAACCTAGGAGATGGAGACCATGTCAGCATAATTGAATAGTATTAAAGGAGTGGCAAGTCACAAATTCCGTCTGAATGGTATTATGGATTGCATTGTGCCCCCCAAAAGATATGTGGAAGTCCTAACCACCAGACTCGGTGAATGCAATCTTATTTGGAAATAGACTCTTTATAGATGTAATAAAGTTAAGATGAGATCATACTGGAATAGGATGGACCCTATATCCAGTATGACTAATGTTTTTATTATTAATAAAAGAGGGAAGTTTGGATACAAAGACGGAGATAACAGAGGGAAAATGCAATGTGATGATTGGATTCTAGGCTTACTCTAAATTTTCCCAAATCGAGTTACCAGAATCTGTAACAGGCCGTATAAATGAAATGCCTATAGTACTAAGGACCCACTGCTGGGTGCTTACATGTGCCTGGCATCATGCTAAGTGATTTCCATTTATTGGATTTAAGTCTCACAACTCCAAGAGGGGGAATATTAACTAACCTCCTTTAGAAATACAAAATTAAAGCTCAAAGAGACAGAGATTAGAGTTCTACTGCCAAAAGCCAAGGAGCACCAAGCGTTGCTGGGAACCGCTAGGATCTAGGAGACAGGCATAGAGCAAATTGTCTCTGTGAGCCCCCAAGAGGAAAATAACCCTACTGACACCTCAATTTCAGACTGCTGACCTCCTGAACTCAGAAAGTACATTTCTGTTGTTTTAAACTGCCCAGTTTGTGATACTTGGTTATAGCAGACCTACCAAGTAATTCAAATGGGTTGAGTTTAGTATTTTTGATTACCAAGATAACATTGATTGTTATGCCCTGTTAGACATTACCTGGTTTGATTTAGTAAACATTGAAACCATCCTTAGAAGTCTACCATTAAGCCAGTTTAAGCATGTTTTCTTATTCATCTCAACATTGAATACTACTTAAAGTTTTCCCCAATAATCTGTCTTCACTTTTATTTGTAATTCTTTTTTTCCTTCATAATTTCGTATCTTTAGCTGTTTTATTATCCCCAGTATTCTCTCCAATTTCCTCTATTTGAAATTCATTTCTACTGCTCAAATTGTGTTTTTTAATATACAAAAATTATATTGTATTATGTTATATTTTTCTCTGTAAAGGGCCTCAGCGACAATTTATTTAACAGAAAGATACTTAAAGGAAACTTCCTATTTTCACAGGACCAGGGGCTGTGAGAGCAACACAGAAAAAGAGTAAAGAAGTCTGTTGCCCTTTAAAAAACATGTCCCTGTTTCTATAGATTCCTCAGCCTGCCTTTTAACACCACTACCACTGAGTTCAGAAAGACTGCATTTTCTCCTTTCAAAATCTCTTTTGAACTTGGAGATACATTAGCTGAAAGGAGATGTTTTAATGTTTTCTAGTAAAGAAACCATGGTTTACATTCTCTGCTTGGAGCCTAAAGAGAGAAACCCACATATCAAGTAATCATAGTAGGTGAGTGACTTCCGGAAGCTACTGGGAGTACAATTACTCTCAGGTGTCTTGGCCAAACATCAGTCAACTTCGAAAGGATTTCTGGATCCAAAATTCCCCTTTTCCCTGAGGGCAGGATTGCTGGGGATTTGTGAGCACATACTGTCTCCTTTGGTCAGAATCACGTTTTACTTGGAAGAAAGAACAGGGCTGAGTATTTAAGAGGAAAATTAATTTCTTGCTTCTATCCCCGCAAACCTCAAAACCTATTTTTCAGGATATACACATGGCCATCCGCCTTGTTTTCCTCCTGTGTCTGAGGACCTACAAGAAACAAATAAATCTCCGGCACAGAATTGGGTTGTGTGCTGAGCCCGCCTCGTCTCGCAGTTTCCATTCCGACCACAATTTCTGAAGCCCGTGCTGCTGACAAGAGGGCCCCCTGGTTTTACAGCTCCCTTTCATCCTGCTGCAAATAACATCTGACCCACACTCTAGACCCACACTCTAGACCCACACTACCTTGTTTTGTTTGTGGGAAAAATTAACATTCTCAAGAAGTGTTTATCTTCTTATTTTTGTCTAAGGTAGAAGCAATGAAGTTTCTTTAGAGTCATTTTTTTTTAACTATGAAGTATTCCAAACACACAAAAAATTATTGAGATAAATGAAACATACACCCGATACCCCAATGTACCTATGCCTTAGATTTAAAACACGTTATTATTGCAGCTCACCAGATTTTCCATGAGGAGCCAGGGATCCTGAAATCAGCTCTCAGTTCGAATCCTGTTTATTTCACTAGTTACCAGAGACCCAGTACTGAACACCTCTTGGAGCTCCAATTTTCGATTTCTAAAAGAGGTTCGTAATGTCTGCCTCTTGGAGTCGTGAGGCTTACATGCAATAAGTGGAGAGCACTTAGCGTGATGCCAGGCACATGTAAACACTCAGCAATGGATCCTTAGTACTATAGGTATTTCCTTTATACAGCCTGTTACAGATTCTGGTAACTTGATTTGGGGAAAAATTAGAGTAAGTCTTGCTCCCAATCCCCCAACCCTGTTTTCTTTGGATTTAAAAAAAAAAAATTAATTACAAGTCAGCTGGCCTACCAGATGCCATCTTCAAATTTATACGAAGTTTCAGGCCCCGTGGTGGTCCCTCCGTTTACTCCTTGGGCTAGTTCAGTACACTAAGCAAAGCTTTCCTGGCCATTTAGCGTTTCTAAAGCATATATTGTTCTCTGTGTCCAAACCTGACTTTATTCAAAGTCTTTAAGAAAAAAAAACCTACAAAAGGGAAGCTGCTTTTTATTTTATGGAAGAGTCAATTGCACTGGGTAATAGGTTTGTGTTTAATGATTCATGATAAGTATATTAGGATTAGAGAATGGGAGAATTTACAGGACAGAATGAGGCCGGGTGTTAGGAATCAGTTTCACTCTGATGAGCATGACCGTGAAGAAATGTCTTCCACCCTCTCATTCTTTTGATCATTGCAAATGATAGGAAAATTAATGACTTGAATATTTTATTTTTTAAAAAACTCTAAGTGGGTCTGTGCTCCGTTGTGCTCTAAAGAACTTTATGCTTTGGCATTTTGTTTGAGATGGGTAATTAATAGCTTAGAAGGTAAAAGAATCTGCAAAAGACAAATTAGTCTTACATAATAGGGTTATTGTTTCTTATCCCGAAGTCACCTGTATTCTTGCTTCACTCTTCCTTTGCACTCATCACAGCTCTTAACCATTAATGTGGAAGTGTTTGGCCCAGCTAGAGGCCTCCTGAGATTGCAACTTTCTGTGGAGATTTGTGTCCAAGTTCCGAAACAGTACATCTAAATTTATCAATTTTATGAGCATGTAATGTGTTCACTCTGTCCCAAGAAGAACATAATGAATTTGTTTCTTCCTCAACAAATGTTTGGTGCTATTAAATATATCTTCCACTTCTCTCTCTTTTTTTTTTATTATTTAAAACAATTCTCGGAAGCCACAGGTCTCAAAATATGTGGTTTATGTAATTGTTCTTTTAGCATCTTCTTCCCCATTCCACTCCCCAAGGCCCAAGGCCCAGTAATCATTGATACAATGTTTTCCAAACCTCATTCAAACCAGTACCAGTTACAGTTTGGATTTAACAGGTTCTCGGGTTTGGGCTGCCTTTAACAAAAATTGAGAGCTTTAAATGAAGCATGAAATTTTAAAATGGCACATTGTTGTTGGAAAGCATATTTAATCAAGAAATTGCTTTAGTAAATTAAGAAAACCCATGCCACCATTCTTTGGCAGGGTAACAGCTGCCTCAGAATTTTCAAAGTTGTTAGTAATTTAATCATCTTAGCAGCTCCCAATATACTTACTCAATTTTTTCTGGGTTTTTTTTTTTTGTTTTTTTGGTGTGTTTTGTGTGTGTGTGTGTGTGTGTGTGTGTGTGTGTGTGTTATGTCTTCTTTGGTTGTATGATCAGTTTTTTGTCTTGAATATTATACATGCTCCTGTTTTGTTTTGATTTGGGTACAGAAAATTATAGAATAGTGGGAAAAAGTGATCACCCGTACTGCCACCATCCAGAGGCAATTATAATGAAGAGTTTTTCAAAACCCTGGCCAGTCTTTATAATATATTAAGAACACTAAAGCTTTATATATTACTTGTTACAGATATTTTGCCAGTCCTTTTATGTGGTTTTTATGTTAATCAAAGTTATGCAGGTCCATAATGCACAGAGTTTAAAGAACTAAACGGCTCATTAGCTTATTATAAAATGCGACCCCTGACTACGCCCTTCTCCATTACTCGCTGCTCTTCAGAAGCAGTTACTTTAAACTTTTTTCACTGAGTCTTTAGCGTTAGTTTTCATATCTCCGAATGACCTGCTTATGTTGCTTCTTGATTTTTCTCACATTCCTTTAGGCATTGTGTGTCGGCTTCCCTCACAGGACAGGGTTTAGTCATTTCATTGCAGCCTGCCCACCACCACCACACAAGCACCCTTCTCATCCCGCACCCTCCTAAACTGGGTATATTTGCACCAGATGGGTACTCCATGTTTTCATTGTTGACACGGGGTAAATAATAGCTGCAGCTGAGCCGTTTTGATAATGTTTCCTGTCCCATTTAGCTTTTTGTTTTCTTTGTAGTAAATAATTGTCTTGCTTTGGAAATTAATTTTCATACTTTTCTATGATCCTCAAGTTACTCTCAAACTCTTCCCCAGTTCTGTAAATGTCCTCTCGGTGCCTCCAAACACATTAGGTGTTTTATCAGCATAGAAAAGCTGTAGTGTCTCCTGGGCCTTCTTGCCTGCTCCCATCTGGGCTGGTTGCTGCACTCAGGCTCCTGCTCAGATGTGTCCCCAGAGCTCCCTTCACTCTCTTCTGTTTGCTTTCATTTCCTGCATAACCATATTGTATTAGTTTCCTGTTGCTTCTGTAACAACTTACTACAAACCTAGTGGCTTAACACAACACAAACTTCTTATCTTACAGTTCTGTAGTTTAGAAGTCTGAAATGAGTCTCACTGGACTAAAATCAAGGAGTTGACAGGTCTCCTTCCTTCTGGAAGCTCTAGAAGAGAACCCTTTTTTTTTTTGCCTTGTCTAGCTTCCAGAGAATTCTCTGGCTCATGGCCCCTTTCTCCATCTTCAAAGCCAGCATTGTAGCATCTTCACATCTCTGACTCTGATTCTCTCCCTCTTCTACACGTAAGGACCCTTTGATTATACGGGGTTCACTGGAGTCAGACAGGATAACCTCATCTCGATATCTCTCTTGCCATGTGAGGTAACATATCTACAGATTCTGGAGGTTAGCACTTGGACATCTTTGGTGGGGGCAGGAGCATTATTCTGCCTTCCATGAGTATCTTTCTCTTCCTCAGTTCCAGTAGCTCCTTGAGAAATGGTGCATGGGATGGAAATTTTCTCAAATATTTCATTTCTGAAAATGTCTTTATTCTATCCTTGATTGATAGTTTGATGGGATATAAAATTCCAGATTGGGGATCTATATTAATCAGGACAGGCTAGGGTGATGCGAAATCTCAATGCAGTTTATGTCTTGCTTATATATCACCTTCTCTGGGTCCAGTGGGTCTTAGTGAAGCTTTGTTCCAGAGCTCCCTGGGGATCCAGGCTTCACCATCTTGTGGCTTCACCATCTCAACTCTGACTTCCACGTCACAGTGGCAGGGCAGAGAGGAGCTAGAGGGACGTGGAAAGACCTTTCATTCCTTTATCCTGAAAAGGGCACATATCAGTTTTGTAAGCAGTCTGCTGACCAGAATTGGCCAGAGGCCCTGCTCAGTTGCAATGGAGCTGGGAAATAGAACAAGAGGGTACTGTGAGCATTAAATGTCTCTGCCACAAAATCATTTCCCCTCAGAATGTTAAGGTCGTTCTCCACTTGATTTTAGCTTCCAGTATTTCTGTTGAGAAGATTAATTTTTGACTCTTACTAGGAAAATCTAATCTGTCTCTATGGAAGTTTCTTATTCCTAGTGTTCTAAAATTTTATACTTTTGTGCCTACCGTGAGTCAGTTTCAGGTACTAAAATATTTTGGATACTCAGTGGACTTTTGATCAGGAAACTGATATCCTGTTCTGGAATATTTGCTTACTTTTTTCACTGATTTCTTTCTCTGCATTTTCTCTTTCTGTCTCTGATCTCCTCTTACTTGGATGTTGAACCTCTAGAACTAGGTGTTTATATTTCTTATTTTTGTTCCTCTTATTTTTTTTTCTTTGTCTTTTTGCTCTACCATCTGATAGAGTTTTTCAACTTTGTCTTCTTACCTTTCTGTTGAGTTTCTTCCTCATTGTTCTAATATTTTTATTTCCAAGAGATTTTGTTTTATTGTTGTTATTGTTCATTGAATGTTCTATAGTATTCTTTGGTTCCATAAAAGGCCTTTACATTTCTTACAAAAAGTTATTCCTAGATTTTTTTCTATTTTCGGTTGCTATTCTGAATAGATTCCTTTTTCATTATATTTTAAATTAATGTAATATTAAAAATCTTTGATTTTATGCATTATATATACTCATGTTACTGAACTTTTATTCAGTAATTTTCAATTCTTTTTCTTAATAGGGAATCAGATGCTTGACAAATAGCATTCATTTTTATCTCCTTTATAATTCTAAGTTTTATAATATTATCCAGAATGATTTTAAGTAATGTGAAGTCCATGGTGGGGAAGTGTGTATTAATTGTCACCGTGTCACACACATTTAGAACCTATACCCGGCACATAGTAGCACTCATAAATATTTGTCAAATAAATGAATGGTGGCTATAGACAACAGCTTTGGTTTGTTTGAAGTTTTAACGATAATGATACAAGTGTCTTATCACTAAGTTCAATTTTGGCATTGAGTTTAGGTAGATATTTTTATTATGTTAGTGAAATATTCTTAATTTTTTGAAAGAACACATTTATTTGAGGAAATCATGTGTCCTTTGTGACTTGTGATCTTGCTCTCAGAAACAGGTATTGAATTGAATTCACTTTCATTTTAAAAATTGATGTGGGACAGATAGGTTGATAAGTAGAAACAGGCACTTTTTATCAATGTTTGATTTGTCTTCACATCTTTGCTAGTGACTTAGAAGAAGAAATGCTCAGAAAAATGTATGAGTATGCAGGAGACTCTAATCTTTTTTTTTTCCTGAGGGAAGAGGGGGACAGTACGAAACCCCAGGACTATCTATCTGCTAAGCCTAGTGTCTTTGTCAGCTATCACCTAAGATATTCCACCCAGTATGATACTGCAGCCCAAAGAGACTATCAAAACACTGGAAATCCTCTCACAGGGGACATAGCTGTGCCCTGGGCAAGCTATGATTGATTCACACTTGAAAGATTATATGCAGTTATAGTCAACAAAGTTCAAAAGAGGCATAATTGAGCTGGAGAACATCCAGAAAGTAGCAAATAGAATGATCTTAGAAGGTAGAAGAAAAGACTAAATTGATTGCAATTCTTGTCAGGAAAGACATTGGGGAAAATGACCAAAGTCTATAAAATCAGAAGGAGTATGATTGAGGTGAACACAAAACTGTTCACCAAGGCCTTGAACACATTTCTGGTCTGATGCATTGTCCCCCAAAACTTAATAAGGTACATCAGGGACAAATTGAAGGATATTCTGCTTCTTGTGGTGGATAGTAAACAACTGGGTCTCATTTGACCAAATGACAGTGCAGGCCAAAACTATAAATCAGTCCTCATAAAAGTTTATGCATATTCATGGGTGACAAGTCCACAGTGGATTAGAAATAAAACAAGGTTGTAGAGGAACAGCTTATTGTTTCAGAGTTGATGTTCTTGAATCCAGGAAGATTATTTTTATTTTACGTATAATAGAGAATGAACATTCTTTTTCCCCCAATGAGAATAGTAATTCGTGATTATTGACTCCTATCTATAATTCAGTAATTACTGATGCTTCTCTCCAAACCATTCTCCGGACTGCTGCTGTTCAGACCATCCATCTCATAGGGCTGTGCTCAAGTCCTGCGCTTTCTGTAGCTGCTCTGGCAGGAGCCTGGACTGTGTGAATACTTCAAAACCAGGCGTTGGGAGATCCGGGTATAGCCCTGGCTCCAGCTCTCTTTCTTAGACCTGGAAAAAGCCAACTACTCTTTCTGAGTTTTGTTTGTCTTGTTTATAAAATGGAAATTAATAACGATTCCCTGATTTTCTTCACGTTTGCTTTTTTGTGAAGAGAAAATCAGGTACTGTTTGTAAACATGCTTTGAGAGCTATAAGGTGCTGGCTGTGTCACTGATGGGTAAAGATGGGGATGGCCTGTTTCCCGAACCTCTAAGTCCCTCAGGGAGCTGCCACTCTCTGTCCAGGTTTCTGAGGGGACACCATACAAATGAACCCCAATGTGGCCTACTGCTCTGGTGAGCTGGCTTGACTGTGTGAAACTCACTGGGTCTCTTTTGCCCCTGAAGCCTAAAGCCTAGTGAAGGGCAGGCAGAATAGCATCCTCACAGTTCTCTTCCAGGCTCACATTCCCATCTTGGCCTTGAGCTTTCACCACCCCTGACAGTGAAAAGATGCAGAACGGGAATGATAGCTAGTTTCCTGAGATCCAGAACAGAGCAGGACCAGCTGGACTCTCCCCAAGCCTTTCCCTGTGGCCACACCCAGACCTCTTGGCTCTTCCCCTCCCCCCCCCAATAAGAGAAATTTGGAGTCATCTACTTATCACACTAGCTGTGTGGAACCTAAGAGAAAAATGAGCAATGTGAAACAGGCCAACAATAGGAAGAGGCCAAGAGAGGGAGCCAAGCGGAAAATGGCTTTAGAAACCTTTAAATATTGCCCCTTGAGAGCACCGTTCCTTGCCTCCGTGGCTTAATTTGGTCCTTGATGAATACGTGACCTTAAGGACTGCTTCCACTCCATGAAGAAGGTAGCCTTGAGCTCCTGTGAAAGGTCATAGTGTGCAAAACTATAAAGCACTAAAAATGTTACTTATGACGTTATAATACTCTCCTATGGCAATGTTGTATATATTTTTATCTCCCCAATTATATTGTAATTCCTTAAGGGCATGGAACATGTTTCATACATCTTTTTTGGCTTAATGGATATGTACTAATTATAGGCACCTAGAGGAATGATTTTCATCTGGCAGTCAGAGGAATCCAAGACAAGCTTGTCAGTCAATAAGCTATACCCAGCATGCATTGCAGCTATGCCTGGCGCTCTAGCACATTGATAATCAGAGGTGGCCTGGAAAGGGGGATGTTGCTTGCCGGACTCACTTCTTTCCCTGATTTTGATTCTCGTGCCTCTCCCATTTTTTCCTTCCTCTTCAAAGCTAAATGCCATCCCCATCTTGCCTTGGGGGAAAAAAATTAACTGAGGATAGATATCTTTAGCATGATTGTACTAAAGTGGTGGAGAGCTCAGCTTCTAGATTAAGACTCTGCCTCTTAATTAACTATGTGATTTGAGATGGATTTCCAAACGTCTGTTAGCCTCCGTTTCCTCATCTGTATAATAGCGATGGAAGCTCTTATTTGATAGTGTTATTGAAAGGATGGATTGAAAGAACGCATGTAAAATGCTTAGCATAGGCCTAGTACAAATCACACTGAGTTATATTCCCTAATGCCACTAATTGATGAATTACATCTTACTGGAACCTGATCTGAATTGCTAATATGTATAAATACTATTTTAACAACTGTCCATTTATATTACCTGCCAAGGCCTTTTAGGTAAATGTTTTAAATAAGTTTTGTTGTATATGTTTTGTGGCACTGGTTCAAGCCAGATCAATTTGTTTTAGTCAGTTTTTTTTTTCTAGCAAAAGGGGTCTTTTTATTGAACATTTTAAATAGCTGTACATAATATATTTTTAATCAGTGATATATGTGTACTGAGATGCCTTTATAGTTTACTGTTTTATCCAATCAGAAACATAAAGGACTACTTGGTTAGTGTTACATACTCAAGCACAATAAATATGTTCGTGAACTGTTGCAGAGAAGAATCATTTCATTTTAACATCCTGGACTGTCAAGGGTATATTTTTTATCGTGATGCTTGAAAAAGTCAACCATTGTTACCCAGAATAACAAAAGCTAGTACTTTACTTATTGCATTTAATTGTTTTGCTTATGCTCAAGTCTTTTATATTTTGAGTATAAGTAAAACAAATTCACAGATTTATAATTTTATATTTTAATTATAAATATTAAATTTCTTTTAACTATATGTGAATGTGAGTAATTTGAATGATTGAATGATTGAGTTATACAGGTAATATATTTTCAGCCACAATATATAATTCAAAAAAGTATGAATGATAGATTAATTTTCTCATTTGAATTACCACATGGTTTTGTAAAGTTTTGTAATGTAATGAAAAGAAGAAGGTAATTTTTAGAGTGTAACAAAAAGACTACTGATGAAATAGCTGAATTACCCTTTTGGGAATATCTAAGAACTTAGATTATTTTATAATTCACATTGGTCTCATTCTTCAACTTTATCAAAAATATTTTCAATAGTGTACTCTTACTCTTCTAATTCTTTACGGTTGAGGTTATGGTTTTATGAGCCTTGAATGTTTGAGGTACAGCTCAAATGTATAATTCACTCAAAATTAAGGATGGTAAGGATGTATTTTCATACATTCTTGTGTGTGTACTCTATATTTCTCTATTTTAAATGCTTACAATAATCTTTTCATAAAAAATTTCTTTAAATGTTATGTTATATGAATATATTGTTTCCAATATTATTTAATTGGAACTTATATTTATCTTGTATGTTCTCTTTGAGAGTAAGTGTATTTTAGTGAAATTTCTCCTCAATTTATTTTGTCAGGCGCTCAAATTTAATGGAATGTAATTCACCTTGTTTTCTGTTTAAAAAGCTCTGATTGTAATGGATCCTAAAGTATGTAAATGGGTCGTGCCATTGCTTTTGGCCTTGGCACAACAGAGTTCCAAAAGTTCCACCATCAGCATAGAGAGAAAGGTGCTTCCTAGTTCTCGGAAGCCACCAGATAAGGCATAGAAGACTAACTCATTCCCTAATCATCGTGCTAAAGGCACTAACGATCGATGATTGACTGTTTAAATGTATGATTTAATAGTCTTCCATATAGATGTAAGTCTAAAGAGATTGACATTTTCCATCTCACTCTGAAAAGGCTTTACTCATATCTCAGTTTCAGGCACCCAAGGAGCTCTGGACAGATGGTTTTAGTTGTTTCGTTTTGTTTTGACAGGGTAGCCCGTACGTCCCTAGGGACCAGAAGCTCTCAGACTCTGCATTGTTCCTGCAATGTTATTTAGCTGTTCTTTGGACTGTGTGTTAGCAGAGGGGAGTATGCTGGCAGACCACCTTTATTTTCACTTAGAAAATTGCCAGGCTGTGCTCCTGCCTTCTTAAGTGATTGCTTTGGTCAAAGTACCTGCAAGAAGATAAATCTTTTGCCAGGTAGAAATTCCTCAAGTACTTTTCCCCCATCAAAAATGATGGCAGATGTAATGGGTTCAGGTTACTCAATAGGCAAATTCCATTTTCACAGGACAAATAGTGCCTATTATTTTAAGAACTATTGTCTTAATTATACAACTATAGAAAGAACTAGCAAACTTACTAGGAAAAAGCAATAGGCCCCTCTTCTGTTTTATTTGGGGGGAAAGGGTGTAACCTGCTATTGAATGATTTAGAAGTTTGTTTCCTGTTAATGCAGCCTAGAATTTATTGGATTGCATTGGGGAAACACATAAATTTCACAATCAAAATCGATTAAGTCTCCTAAAGTGAACTTGAATGCTTTTTTGACCCCCGGACCCCCCCCCTTTACCTAGTTTCCATTTCCTTCCTCTAGAACTCTGTTCCATTCTGAAGGACAAGTTAAGACATCTCTCTGTTCCATAGCCCACCTATTCTTTCAGACACAGCCACAGGCTCACGACCTTAAAGAAAGTTACTGAATTAGAACCATTAGATGGGCCCCTTTCCTGTTCTCTCCATTAATCTGAGTTAGTTCCACTTTCTAGTCAATTTAAGTGGATGGATGGATAGATAGATAGATAGATAGATAGATAGATAGATAGATAGATAGATAGATAGAGTAGGCCCTCTCAATCCATGGGTTTTGCATTTATGGGTTCAACCAACTGTGGATTGAAATAGATGTATATATTTTTAAATGTTACATTGCTGCAGACGTACTATGTAGTTAGTTAGGCCTAAGATGGTTGTGTCTGTACTGAACATGTACAGACTTTTCTTTCTTGTCATTATTCCCTAAACAACACAGTATCACAACTATTTACATAGCATTTAACTTGTGTTAGGTATTGTAATTAACCTAGAAATGACAAAGTATACAGGAGGATGTGCGTAGGTTCTATGCAAATGCCATGCCCTTTTATGTAAAGGACTTGAGCAGCCATGGATTTTACTGTCCATGGGGGCTCCTGGAACCAATCCTCCATGGATACTGAGGGATAAATATCTCTCTCTCTCTCTCTCTCTCTCTCTC
>NW_017731391.1:3075951-3134215 GCF_001890085.2 Hipposideros armiger | reverse complement strand
TCTCTCTCTCTCTCTCTCTCTCTCTCTCTCTCTCTCTCTCTGTATCTGTAAAAGGTATGAGGTTAGGTGTGCAAAAATATAATATAGATTTTCCCTTAATATAAATAAACCTAGCATAGAAATCCCCATTTCCACTGATGGTTAAAAAGGCATCTCAGTTTCTTCTAGTTTAAGCCAGCTTCTTAGGGGTCCCCCTCTTCCCTTTCCTTTCATCCTTTCTCCTTATGGCTGATCAGGTTCCCTGGGGGTGACTTTGTGTGGCCTCAGGGGAGTGGCACTTTATCCAGGCGCTGTCCCCGGTCCAGGATTGTCCTGGGTCATGAGGCCTAGTCTTGGCTTTCAGTCTGTTACTCTGTCTGAGTCACTGACCCTGGCCTCACTAGAGCCTCTGCTCAGCAAGCCCGCATGGGATGCATCCAGGTTGTCTTGTCCCCCAGGTCCTGCTCCTCAGCTTTAGAAAAATCCCAGAAGACTTCTCATAGTGAACTGCCCCAGGACCATGTGTCTACCTCCGCGATGACACCCTGAAGCTCAAGCTCTAGTGAGAAGCAAGGCCTCTCTATCTTGCCTAGTGCCTCAGAGGACACACGCTGGGAGCACCCCCTCCCCTTGTTCTCCGGGATTCCCAACACATGGTCTGGGGTTTCTATTAACCCACAACCTCCCCAAACTACTTGGCCCAGGGGGCGGAGGGCTGGACGGTTTCCTAGGAACCCAAGCAGCTTCTAAGATCCAGCCTTGTCCCTCTTCCTCCTCATCCCACCAACCAACCGAACCTGTTTCTCCTTTTGGGAAGCAACTAACTTTTACTTTATTCTTTACCAATCTTTGATTTTCTTGACAAGCTTGAGATGTCTTCTTCCTTCAGGCTTTGCTTTTTAGAATTCCAAATCACTCTTCTCTCAATCACTTGGTGATGGGAAAATTTGGCTTTTAAAACAAATAGCTTTTCTAGGAGGTTGCCACAGAAACCTTAGCAGTTCAAAGAGAACATAAAGTAAAAAGAAATTATACGAAAAAAAATAAATAATCAGGTACAAAACTGAAATTGTCTTCTTTTGTATATTGTTTCCTTTCTTGTTTTACTTAACCTGTTGTGTTTTGTTCTTGCTGTAGTTGTTTTATTGATTCCTTTTTTGAATGCTATTAATGATTCTTTTTTTTTTTTTGAGTACTTCTTTTTGGGTGAGGGGTGTAGGGAAGACTGGCAAAGTGCCTCAAATCCTTTTTGGTAGCAACGAGATTATAATTTTAAAATAGATTGAAATGATTCATCTATGTGTCTTTTGTGTGGCCCCTTGTGTGCATTTCTTGAGTTCACATAATTCACATAATTCACTGGAAAATATTTCAATGAAACTTTCAGTTCATGAGATGTTTCTTTTCATCTCAAGACTGCTTATCAGAGGACATGTAACAACATATAATCATGACAGAAGACAAGGACAAAGGGAGAGCAAGCTGATATCAACACATCAGCCCTGAACACGGCTCATTAAATTCTGTACTTTGGAGGATTTCAGGCCTCCTGTTGTTAATCAATAACTCTAACCCTGTAGTGTACAATTTAAGAGAACACAAGGGTCAAGGAGAAGCAACGCTTATCTACATTGCCTTTGCTTGTAATGGCTTCCATAATTTATCCACAGGGAGAAACAAGCAATTGGAAAAATTCCTCTCTGGCTGGTCAGAGCCTGTTTATAGATTATTTGACAAGAAATGAAGATAAACAGCTATCAGGTGTGGGAGATTATCCCTGAGCATTTGTGTTTTACTTTTATCTTGCAATGAATCACCCACTGATAAGCACAGAGGACAGCACTTAAAAAAAAAAAAGTCTCTTTGGAGAATAAGTAATTCTGAAACAGAATGCCAACTTGGTGATCATTTCACAATGAACCGTTCACTAGGCATCTTTATAGAGCTCCTAAGTTGTTTAAAGGGTGGGTTATCCAGGGGTGATAGGCATGTGCATCAATGGGAATCTTGTTAAAATGCAGTAGATCTGGGGTGGGACCCAAGATTCCGCATTTTTCTGACATGTTCCTAAGTTACATAACTGCTATTGGTGCCTGGTTTTCCTTTTACACAGCAAAGTTTTAGGGAATCTTAGAAGTCTCGAACAGATTTGTGCAGAAATTTCTTATTGAATTTGTGGAGCCACTAGAGACTTATAAGGCCAGTGACTTTTACGGGCCCCTTAGCTTGCTAATAATTAAAGAATAATTTCAGTTGCCCTGCTGGAAACCAGTAGTTTAAGCGAGGATAATCTGTTAATGCTTTGCTATGGCCAGAGCAGCACTTCTGTTAATGTCCATTCTGAATTGGTTCTGATGTTCTGAACTGCCTGTTGGAAGGGTTGCTTGAAGAATGCTTTTATTCTAGGCTTGCCACATGTGCGGGCTACAGGACCCCCTTCCACAGCTATACAAAACATTGCATTTACTCGAGCAAGCAATTTCTGCAGCTTTAATTAATTACAATTACTCTAATTAATAAAAAGATAACTTCATTGTCAGTGATGAATGTCTCAAAGGTTTGGACACATAATAACAAAGAATTTTAGGGGAAAGCGAGTAGTTTATAGATTTCCTGGAATTTTGATTCTTTTGACGAGAGATCCTGATTCCAATGCTTTGGCTTTCAAAACCACGCCAGTTCAGATAAGCTTCTGATTCTAAGAATTATTAATTCTATACAAAAGAATATGCATATTAGAAGAAAATTGTTCTATCAAACAATTTTGAGCCTATTCTTGAGCCTACTAAAGAATATAGGAGTTTTGTTTGAATATTGTCTTCAAATATTTCTTTTCAATTATGGAAAATTTTAGACATATAAAAATTAGAAAGACTTGTTTGACAAAGCCCTGTGTGTCTGTCTTGCAGCTGTACCAGTTTCCAACACATGGGGCTACAGATTGAATGTTTGTGTCCCCTCAAAATTTATAAATTGACACCCTCATCCCCAATGTCATGGTATTTGGAGGTGGGGTCTTTGGGAGGTAATGCGATCAGGAGGGTGGAACCGTCATAAATGGGATTAGTGCCCATATAAGAAGAGATACAAGAGACATGACTTCCCTCTCAATCAAGTGAGGAGATAGCAAGAAGGCCAGGAAAAGAGCTCTCACCAGGAGCCCAATCAGCCAGCACCTCAATCTCGGACTTCCCAGCCTCCAGAACTGTGAGGAACAAGTGTCTGTGGTTTAAGCCACCCAGTCTACAGCGTTTTTGTTATACAGCCCAAACTTCCTAAGATCCAGGGCCCATTTTATTTCATTTATATTCTCAACCCCTCCCCCCCCCAATCTTTGGATTATGTTGAATCAAATCCCAGATATCATGTCTTTTCACCTGTTCATATATCAGTATGTATCTATAAACATGTACATAAGAACTTTAAAGCTATAACTGCCGTACCATTATTACAACTTTAAAAATTAACAGTAATGCCTTATTTAATTCCATCAGAAATTTGTAGAGTGTTTGTGTTTCCCTGATTGCCTCGAAATGTTTTTCAGTAGGTTTGTTCAACTTAGTATCCAAAGCAGTTTCTACACATTACATTTGTTGATGTGTCTCAGATTGCCTTTAATCTGTCATTTTCCTTCTCTTCCCCTCCCCCTACCCACCCCTTGCAATTTATCTTTGAAGAAACTGGACTATTTGTCCTGCTAGCTTCCCACATTCTGGATCTTGAGGACTGCATCCCTGGGATATTGTAGAACACGTTACTCTGCTTTCTGTATTTCCTAGAGTTGGTAGTTAGATGCAGAGTCTAATTCAGATTCCAATTCAGCGTTTTGATAAAATGTGTCATAGCTGGTGCTGAATGCTTCCCACTGTGTCACATGAGGAAACACATAATGTCTTTCTGTTTTTTCAGTTTTGTTAAATATGATCTTATCTTTCACATGAGAGTTCAGAATCTGAACCAAAATTTGAATCCACCTTTGATAAGTGAAATATAGTATAAAAGGTTAACTATATATAATATATAATTTTACATATACAATAAATACATAAGATTAAATTGGGCTACATAGAATGAAAAAGATAAAATAAAAGTGTCCTATATAAGACAGAAAAAGATAGGCAGCTCTAGATTGTCATGACAACCACACAGTAGTTGCACACAAGAAGCCACTATTTTTTGTGCATGGCTTTCATGCTTAAGATTACCTCATGTCCAGAATGGCCACTGAAGCTCCAGCCATCACATCTGCTTTCCAGGCTGGTAGCAGGGATGGAGGTGAAGGGGTAGAAAAAGACCTTAACTCCCAGCTAAGTCAGTCTAGTTTAAGAACCCCAACCAAGGAATTCTGTGTATTTCTAAATGGTCACCCATAGCTTCAAGGGAAGCAAGAAACGTTGGAAAGGCAGGATTCACAGTGTGGGAAGCTGTCAAAATATTGATAGTGTATTCAAAAGATTTGGGGACAGTAACAAATGATAAATGTCCATTACATATAGTATAAAATTGTATCCTGGTGCAGCCATTCTTATGTGAACAAAATCGCTAAATTCTGAAAAGAAGAATATTGATGCAGATATGAAAAGTAGGCATGTGTGAAAATAAACAGAGAAATTCTTGGCTAACATATTGCCAGCATTTGATATGTTTTTGTTGTTGAAGGACAAATTTGAATGATTGCATCCAAGAAAGCCAATCTGAAATGGCAACCGAAGTCAGGTTTGTCCAAGAAAAGGAAGGACACTTCCGATTTGAAGGAAGGAGTGAAAGATGGTTTCCAGGGATCCATGCAGGAGGGTAGGTGTGAGGCGAACGGTGCTTAAGGCAGGTGTGGGGGGTGTAGATGTTACATAGACTTCCTCATGTCATGGAACAAAAAACAAATAGTTTCGCGAGGATCTATATCCAACAGACTGTCAACTTCTCTAAACAGGATGTGCCTTTAAAAGGAAGTGCATTTTGTTTCACCGAAACTAGAACTTTCATACACTCATATTTTCAAAGTCTATTCAGCTGGTTGGTTTTTGTTTTGCTTTGGTAGGAACTTTAGAAAGGGAAAGAATAATATTGGGTTGTCGGAAAAGTCATGACGTACTTTTTCTATGTTTTTCGTTGCAAAAATGCGTCATGACTTTTCCGACACCCCGATAGCTAAATTGTATTGGGTGTTTACTATGTGCCTTACACTCTTTGGGATTGTTTGCATTTAAACCTCACAGCCCATGAAATTGGTACTTTTGGCCCATTTTACACATGGAGAAACTGAGGCAGGGAGCGGTTCAGTAACTTGCTTAAGGTCGCACTGCTGGTAAAAGGTAGAGCTGGGGTTTGAATCCTGGCTCTATGCTCTAGTGTATAGATCGATCGTAACACATATTCTCCTCGACTATTTTTTGTGAATTGTTAGAGGAAGCAAAAGTGGGGAGATGGAAACAATTTTGCTTTATTATAAATAGTGAAACAGGGTTTCAGTTGAGTGCAGACGTAGTTCTGGGTCCTGGATTTCCCATCATCCATGCTGGCAGGAGGGCACTCACTCTGGCAGCTCTTAGCCCAGGAAGTTTCATAGGAGATCTTAGACCCTAGAACTTGTGTCCTGTCTGTGCTCTGCTCCCCTCTCCACCCCCACTGCTTCTTCATTCCTTCCACCTCTAACGGTGGTCTTCACAGTCACATACCTGCCAGGAGACGCAGAGCAGTGGCCCTTCCCTAAGGCTAACCCCACTCACATACCCCAAGCACCTTGCATTTGAGCACACCACTTTCGAGATTTTGCAAAGCTCAGATTTTGTGTACAATGTTATGATTTGTATTTGGCCTACGATTTACACTGAGATCAACTGATAAGCAATTCTAATTCAGCTTTGTAGCAGGACCCAAACTTGGTAGAAAATATAGACTAGAGCAGAGGAAATTTCTTCTGGCCTTGCTCATCAAGCTGCACAGTTAGGGTCAATCCCTCAAGCCTTCCTTCCCTCCTCGCCTTCCTCCCTTCCCATTTCCTATGATGTCCCTTTTCCTGTGCTCCTCTGAGCTGAGCTGATAACGTGGTCCAGCTTTAGGTGCAGTATGCCAAGCCTCAAGGGGATTGAAGAGAGGTAGGAGACGCAAGCCTCAGAGGCAGCATCTGTCCCCTTCTGGGCTCCCGGTTCAAGCACCATCGGGAGGAGGAAGGACTGCTTATAACTAGGGCAGCAGCCCCACTGGCTCTTCTGCTCCAACCCTTCACTAAGTTTTCTGGGGAATCTGCATTTCTCTCCTTTACCAACCGTGTATACGCCTTTGAGAGCTGGGGCTGTCTTATGCACCTTAATGTCTGCGTTTACCCCCCAAGCCAACTGCACAGGGTTTTGCCTATATCAAGTCCTCAATAAATGTTTAAAGAATAAAATTCACTATTATCATAGTCCAGAACGCAGTCCAATTGAACTCACATATTGACTGGATATAAACACACTGACTACTATAAACACCCAAGCATTTCCCCATGATATTCCACAGCAGGACATGCGTGGACCTAACAATTATCTGGGAGCTTGTAAAAAGCACAGGTTCTCAGGTTCCATTAGAGAAAACAATTCAGGAGCAGGCAGGGTGGAGCTTGCAAATCTGAATTTTTAATATGTGCCCCCCAGTGATTCTAAAGCAAGTAGAATGTGGGGCTTACTTTAAGAAACATGCTTCTGCAGCATTTCTTGATCTTTCGGATAATTGGTGCCCACTCTGTACACTGATAACTAGGGCTCCCCGATGTCTGCAAGCTGAAAGGTTCACATACCAGAGGGGGAACCTTTGCGACTGAAGCCCCACGTCCTTAAGAATGGAACCTGAATCTTCATGCGGTTAAAATTCCAAAAGAGCTTTCTTGTAAGGAAGGGGAAAAAAATAAAAATAAATCCATCACTTCGTGAATTGAATACTACCCTGGAAATCCTCCCAAATCAATTGAACTTAGGTTTCCTGTTCAGAATCTTCATTAAGATATTATTTCCATGCGAAAAGCTTATAAAAATTTGTTTTGAGAAACAAATTTTGCTCAGAAAAGAAACATTTTTATCCTCTCCTACATATGTTATCAAAACTAATAGGCTTTTTCCAACCTTTCTCTGCTACTTTTAGCTATTAAATAGCCATTTGATTTAATATAGCACCTAATGATTCTCCCATTCTCCCGTAATTCCTAATCAGCCAGCCCCTGAATTTGTCTGCAGTCAGAGTGCTTCTTAAAAACTGGCCTATATGGTACTTTTGATATAAATTTCATAGAGCCATCTTCTTCAGATTTTTCTTTGTCAAGGAAAATACTCTCCTCTTAATTATTCTTTCTTACTTTCATATGATGATTAAAATATCACAGGAAATGTGTGTGATTGAGTTCACATTTCCTAACTATATTTTAAAAGTAGGCTCAGACAGATGGCTCCTGCCATACCTAATAGAACACCAGAAATACATCAATAACCTCGCTGTGGTGTGCATTTTAGCTCTGACTCCTAGCACCATGTTAGATCCCAGGTCTTGTCCTTTCCCCCTTAATTTATTTTTCTTATTAATTTAGAAAGATTTAGTCCTATTTTTAACTTGTGCTTTTTTGCTCTATGGAAGATATCCTCATAAGCTGCCTTGTATCCTTTCTGGATTAAACTAGGATATGTGTAAATAAATATCATTAATAAGCATACATAGAGGAAATTAAGATATTCGCTTATATTCATCTAACTTTTGGTTCCTTTTGCACAGCATTATTTTTGCGTGGACATTGCTGTAGGCTTGTGATCCCTGCAAAGCACTCTGATTTCTCCCAGAAAGATGAAATCGAGCCACTGTAATACGCAGCCTCCAAATCACGAGTACCCTCTACATACAAATGCCTCCCCTCATCCAGGCAGGATATGCCATTCTTCTCCTAGCATCCCTTACCACTAAGGGGCGCCCCACCTCCTCCGCAACAACACTGACGTGCGCCCCGCTGCCTCCTCACTGCAGCTGGTGTCTTCCAATATGGCTGCCGCTGCCAGAGGCCTCACCAGCTCCCCCACTGAGGTAGCTCCCGCTGCCCCAGACCCGCTCCAGCTGACAAAGAGACATGTCAGTCACCTTCAAGCTGGGAAAGCCCCTCTCCCTTTCCAGAGTGTGCTTTTTGTAGGAATGTGTGTGTGTCTGTGTAAGGCGACTTCTGGTGGCAGCTGCAGATAGGTGACAATGAACACTGCTCCTGTTTCCATGACGAGTTAACAGTCTAGCAGGGAAGAGGTTTGAATAAAGGTTTTCTATACAGTGAGAGAGCAGGGCTAATAATGTTTTTCCACAGGTACCACGGTGGTTATGGTAAAATGCAGGACCCATACGTTTTGAAAACAGTTTGTCTTCTGAAGACATTTTCTCAGTGCCAGTTTTTTTCTTGGGGTTTTTCTTCTAAACATTTCATCATCTCTGATGAAGCAAGTAATCTATGATCATTATTTTTAAAGCGTATCTCAGTGTTTATGGCTTTGGCGTCCAGTGAAGCCTTTTAGATTTTCTAGAGTGGTTCTAACACTGTGATCTATTAAATGGCTTAGTCGAGGCCTAGAGTCAGGCAGACATAGGTTTAAAGACCAACTCTGCATTTACTAGTAATGTGAATTTGGTGAGTTAGTAACCTCGCCAAGGTTTCCTCTCCCATAAATACGAGCCCCACCTCACAGGGCTGGTGTGAGAATGAGGTCAGGCCGGTAGGTGCAAAGCACAGTCCTGCCATGAGCCACACACTCAGCGAACGGCAGCCGGGGCCTCATATCCACCCTGAGAAGACCCCCGGAGGCTCCCCAAACAGCTCCCCAAACAGCCCCTGACCACCTCACACATCGTCTTGGAATCTCCTCAGGAAGCTTCACCGCACACCTTTAAGACAGAGCAACACTGAGTGCTCAACTATATGGTAGACTTTGTTTCATTTTTAGGGGTTTTAGGCTATATATTGATCTTTAGAGGACACATTAGCACTGAGACCCTCTCTTCCTAACTGCTGTTACATTCTGAGAGGGATCTTACAGACCTGGGCTCCAGCTTTCTCCTGCTCCAGTTCGTTCTCCACATCATCGAATGTGGTTTCTTTAGGCCCAGGTGTGCCCTAGGTACGCCCTGCTTCAACTTCTTCTGACTCCCCTCAGGGTGAAGACCCAGGAGCATGTAGGGCCTGAGTTACTCCCCACCCCCAACTTCCTCTCCCCACCTTGGGTGGGTTTAGTGTCTGTTTGATTTTGGTTTTTAATAACACACTGTGATTTCTTGCCTACTCTTTTAAAAAAGCAAGACTGAGAATCTGTAAGACGTGGTGATTAAAGACCTCATTTTTATGAAATCTCCCTTTTTTCCTTGGCTATATTCCTGTCTAATGTGTCAAATGGACAAACAGCAGCCCCCTGATCTCACGCAGGGTGGGTGTTACGTACACTCTCTAAGCTTTCCTCATTAGGCACTGCTGGCACCTAAAATAGATAGCATGAGAGTTAATTAGATGCAATTACTTGCAGAAGTCTCAGAGGCATTTTCTTGATCACACACAAGATGAGTCTATTAATTATTTCTATCAAAGAAGGTTTAAATAACATCGGTTACTGGCCAATTGCTGGTGGCAACCAGCAGGCAGAATGAGGAACCCTAAGTTGAACATCATCCTCTTCCCTGAGGGGAAAAAGATCTGTGAAGACAGAGCTACTGCCTCTGGGTGCATGAAATCTATGGGGGGGAAATTAAATACATGCAAACTAAGGGGTTGAAATAACATAGTATCCAACTCTTACTAGTGATCGTGGCAGCAGCACAATGGCTGAACAGGAAAATCCCCAAGAGCTGGAGAAGATGCCAGCGTTTGGCTCCAGCACACATAACAACTTGCTTTTCCCAGGGCTTTCATAGTTGCATAGTACAGTGTTTTGTGGGTCTGTTGTGAAAAAGCATCCGACTCTTATGGTGTGTCTAGGTGGGGACCCCACCCACCCACAAAGTGTCTCCTCCTCCAGGGGCCCTCAGTGCCTGGCACTCCACCCTGAACAGGGTACTCTGTTAGAGCTTTGTCCCCTTTTGAAACGCACACACCCCTGGAAGAAGGGAGCCGTCAGCACTCCTGCTGAATCCGAAGCTTCCTGGGCAAGAAGGACCTGGAGCAGCCTTGTGGGTGATGGAAGCACCGAAGGGGACAGAGGGTGTCTAGCATCCAGCTCAGTCGTGGATGCCACCACTCCCATGAGCCTGTCCCTCTCCAGCCCCATCTCTCTCTGCCTCGCTGTCCCCACCACTCCCATAAATGGCTTGGTGAGGAGGTGGTACCTCTATGCACCCTCTTCCCCTTCCTTGGGCCGGATGCAGCTTCTTACCACCGGGCTCACGGCTTGGCCTGTGGGGCACAGGCTGGATATTAACCCCTCACACCTCTTTTGTGGGTGCCTTTGCTCAGGGCACAACCTAGACAACTGTACTTGGCCTGCACTTGGCCACTTTGAAATTGGATAGACCTGGGTTCCAATCTTAGCTGAACTTCAGGGCTGTGACTTTGGACTAGTAAGATTTAATGTCCTTGGTCCTGTTTCCTTGCTGGTAAACAATAGTGATAATAACAGAACCCTTTTATGGTATTGTGATGATTAAATGAAATGAACTTTATAAAGCAACTGTTCCAGTACCTGACAAATCAGAGTGCTAATTAAACAGTAGTTAAGTTTATGTCTCATCTTTAAGGACTCACACAGGTATTATTTCCTCTAGAAGATGGGCCAATACATTATGGCCCATGGTCCAAATCAGCCTGCTATTATATCTCTTATAGGCTGAGAATGGGCTTTACATTCTTAAGGGGCTATGACACAAAGAAGAACATGGGATATAGAAAATAGGCCCTCTATGGCCGAAAATATTTCCCCCAATATTTCTTATCAGGCCCTTTACAGTAAACGCTTACTGCCCGCTGCCATAAACCCTTCCCTGCCAGCCTCTCCCTTTCCCTCACCCTGCCCACCCCACACCAGGGCCACATGTTTCTCCCTGTGACCCTCTCCACCTGGGAGCTGTCTTTGCCATGGCCCTTGTTGCGCAGAACGCCCTACAGGACGGTCAGCCCCTTCTTCCCTTCTGAATCTCTTGGCACATAGGAAGAAGTTAATAAATATTAATTCAGTGGTAGAAAGGTGAGTGGAAGGGGGGCGCCGAAAAACAATTTTTCCAGTTCCACAATTCCTGATGTGAAAAGAAACTGGCCCTTCAATTTGGCTCTCCTCCTATGCATTGCATTTTAAATTTTATCCCAAATATGAGGGAAACCATCCAGTATGTTAGTGTGCTGAAACATTCTGAATTTCCCCTTGGCCAGCATGCTGGGAGTGGACTTCCTAGGAACACATTTATTTCTCAGTAACTCACAACTCCCCTCTGGAAAGGGAGCTTGGCCTATGGGTAATGGGCCCAAGTTCAACAGCCCTTTTGCCACTCCCAGAAACAAATGACCATGACTTTCTTTCAGCAAGACTGCATGAGTTCAGAGTTTGCACCCACTTGGATAGGGCTGGACCAAAAGAAAGTGTAGCAAGTGCTTTTGAGAGTCTCGTAAATAAGAGAAGCAGGCATGGCTCTGTCTGCTTGATTCTATTACTTTGGGGTATTTAAAAAGAATTTCTTAAATCTCGATTTTTCTTATATTCATGCTTATGTCAAATTCCTCATGCAGAAACAGATGCTTTGCATTTACCCAAAGCTTTCAAGGCAGTTTTATGGACTTAGCCATGCAAAGCATGTTGGCATGCTATGCCTTTGGGTTTTTTTTATTATTATTATTAAATTTATTGGGGTCGTTTTTTGGTTTCTTACATACTAAACATGATTTTTTAAATGTATCTCTATGAACTTGAGCTCTGTGTTTATGAAAGGGACAGAGAGATTGATTTATGCCCTGACAGCTTGTCCCCTGAAGAAAGGCCAGAAGTGTCTGCGATGAAAAGACGTTGAGCAGGACAGGGCACGTCTGAGGGAGCAGATGTTCAAGGTGCAGTTTACGGCTCTTGGGGAAAAACGGGCACAGACTCTTTCAACAGATAAAGACACTTTTTAAAAAAAGGGAAATGACAAACACAAATGAAGGATTTGTAGCTCACAATGATTTGTTAACTTTCTACCAAAAAAAAAAAAGGGAAAGAAAGAAAGAAAAGAAAAAAAAAAGAAAATCATTGCTGTTTATAGCAGGCTTTCTCCAAAGGTTTCCAATGTGTCAGTCGTTTACAAACATATTGTCCAGTGCTGAGAAAAGGGAAAGATTTCCAAGTCCCATTTCTAAACAATTTATGTCAAAGCTTACCAAGTATTACTCCTCCGAAGCTTCAAAGGAATTGTTTGTAAATTCTTGAAAACTAAAATTGCATTTCCAGACCTGGATGTGAGGGGTCCTCTGGATGAGCTCACTTCCCATGACGGATTGGAGAACAGAGTTTGGCCTTGAGAACAACTCACAGAACTAGGTCAAAAGTTGTTTATTGACCACGTAATCTTCCAGGTGCAAGGTAGGCAGACTGTATACAAACTGCACTTACAGTAAAGCTGAGAGAAGGGGACGTGTGGACTGAAGGACTCTTTCCATATATTTCTGAGCAGGCCAGTGTGTTTTTGTTCTGTTTTGTTTCTTTTGTAAGTAAACCTTATACATCTTTAGGAGGGAGTCTTTACCGTACCGAGCAGATTAAAAACAACTGCAGTGGGTTCCATTTGATGGGCTGCTGGTGCCGACAGATGTTTATAACAAACATGTCTCGTGAGCCTGCTCCCTTTGACTTCCAACCATACATATTTTATAAACTACCCGGAAAAAAGAGCATCTGTTAAATGTAGGTCTTTTCACGTTAAAGCGCTTGAAGACAAGAAAGCAGGCATCCTTTATGAGAACCTTTCTGGTCAGCTATTTTGATCACGAATATCGGATTTTTAAGCTGATCGTGCTGCTACTGCAATGTGATGTCCTGCAGGACCAAAAGGAATGTTGCGAAGCCTGGAGCTCTTTTCACCATGCCTGCTCTTGATCTTCGCAGAGGATAATAATACCTGGGACCATTTTGATTATTGTTATTATTATTATTAATGAACTCATCAAAAAATAAAAAAGGGAATGGTCCATATCAGAGAAACGCATTTGGCAGAAAGCAACAGAAAACCTAACTGCAGTGGCCTAAACAGGTGAAGGGACTTCGTTATTCCATGCAACAAGCAATCCAAGTCTGATATCATGGCACAGTGACATCATTGGAGATTGATCTCTTCATTTACCATCCTCATTAGCTTGTAGAGTTGAGCTTATAGGATGATCGTTATGCTTGTTTCCTTATGGTCACAAATGGCTGCTGCACCTCTCAGCATCTGTATTCCAGGAAGGAGGAAGCAAGTAAACATCAAGGCGAAGGATTGAAAGATGATGCCAGATATGTCTGTCCATTATTCAAAGATTTCTCGAAAGACCAATTCAGCAATATCCATTCATATCTCATTCATTTGTTGAATAAATGGCCAGAATTTGATCACTTGGTCACCTCCAGCTTCAAACGCATCTAAGAAGGTGAATGTTTTTAGCTGGGTATATTGTTACCAAGAATGAGACCATGATTCTATTAGGATGACAGAAAGAATAGATATTAGGTAGGCCAGAAGCAGACTCTTCCCAGAGATGGTCATCGTTTCAAAATATGTTATGTAGTCGGTAATTAGGTTTTGGTTTTTCATATTCAAGGTGAGGAGACCGTGGGAACTAAAAAAAGCAACATCCGTGTAATAAAAAGTATGCATAGCTATTGCATTCCTGTTATATACTGGGCTAGGTACTCTGTGTGTGTGTGTGTGTGTGTGTGTGTGTGTGTGTGTGTGTGTGAGACAGAGACAGAGAGAGAGAGAGGGAGAGAGAGAGAGGGAGGGAAAGAGAGAGACAGAGAGAGAGAGAGGGAGAGAGAGAGAGAGAGAGAGAGAGAGAGAGAGAGAGAGAGAGAGAGAGAGAGAGAGAGAGAAGGAAGAGATATGTTGAGGTTTCAGGCTTCCCAAAGCCGTATCGTTTAATGAGTGAATCAAGTTGGCATTACTGGTCACAAGACCAACTAAACAGTTATAGAAATGATGTGCTTAACTAAAGGATGACTACTCTGTGTAGACACTATGTGTATTTTAGTTCAGAGACGAGGAGCATCGTGTGGCCAGAATTAGAGGTGTGTGAAAGAAGTTGACTTTAACACAGGCTCATTCACCAGTTTCTCAGACTACTAGTCAGGTCTCCTGGTTATAACTGATAAAGGCCCCACTGTGACTGCTTAAACAAACACAAGGTGTGTGTGTGTGTCTGTGTGTGTGTGTACATGCACACATGTGGGGTTATCTTTCGGAGGATGGATAATATATTAGGGACTCAGTCTGCTCTGTTCTACTCTCCCAGTTCTTGGGCAGCCTAACTCTTAGGTAGGTTCTCTCTTTTGGTGGTTAAATGGCCTCCCACAGGCCCAAGCCTGCACCCTGTTCAGAAATTATAGGAGAACAAACTAGCTTGACTTTGAATAGGGCTACCAAATCCTGAGATGGTCTCATGAGACACACTTGGGTCAGGTGCTTATCTCTTCGCTGGTCACTATGTGCAGTGAATGGATATGCTGATTGACCATGACCCGTTCAAACACCCTCCCTTAAAGCAGGAGGGCAGTCCTCCAAATTCTTACAGACAGAACAGGAAGGGGGAGGAGGGATGCTCTAAAAGAAAACGAAGATGCTGCCAGAAGAAGGAGAAGCAACTACAATGTTCAATTGAGTCAGACTTGCCACTCGTCTACCATGAGGTTGTGGACGTGGCCATAGGCAAGCGATAAATCACAAGCTAATGTTTTAACAGGTGACAAAGTCATAGGAATGCATTTTGTTGGTTGGTTGGTGGATTTATTTAATACTTTACTCATTCTTCAAACAATTTGAGGTCATTTATAAAAATTATAAAATAAAATGATAAAATATAAATGGAAACATATCAGGACCATGCAAAATATAAATTAAAATAGAAACTGCAATATAGAGAGACCATAAGTTCCAAAATATTGCTGTTGAAAAACCTTTACTCTCTATTTCTTAGTCGTCAACAGAAAAATGGGTCCATAAGTGGTTACGCAGTTCTTATTTTCCATGAAGCAGAAATATGCTAGTTTTTCAGATAGTGTAGTGGATTAGAGAGCATGAGTTTTGGGTTGAATACCAGCTCTGCAATTGACCTTGGACAAATCATTTAATCCCTCTAATTCCCATCTTTTATATGAGAGTACTTGTATTCATGGTATGAGGTTGTTTTACAAAGTAAGTGAGATAATTGCATGTAAATTTCCATGAAATAAGAGCCCTGAGATGAGAAAATTAAGAGACAGTGTGGTCAATTACATCTCTATCGCAAACACAGAATTGGAGTGGGTGATGCTGTATCTTATAGTGTCCCTTGATGACCACCAAGGACATGATGATAAAATACCACTCGGTCAAATCATCTCTTGATGGTGCCAACAAATTATGCCCCAACAGACAGCTTCGTGATGGCCCAAGTTGATCCAGACTGAAAATCCAGAATGTACCGAGAAATGATGGAGTCTGTGTCCTTCAAACAATCTTTCTTACATAGCATGTCCTTCATCCAGTCTTTTGATAGACTTAAGTAGGTCTGGTTCAAAGATACAGTCCCTGGTGGGGGCCTGGAGTGGAGACATTGGTGAGTGGTGAGCCCTTGTGCTTCAGTGATGTAGACTGGACATCAGGTCTAACTGAGACTGGCCCAGGAAGATGGTCGCCCTGTTGGCAAGGACGGGGTTTTACCCCACTGCTCCAGTCCGCGAATCAGCGGTGATCTCTCAAAACCTGTGGCTCTTCCCCTCATTTCAAACTTCACTTTCCTTTATTTTACCACGTTTATCTGCCTCAATATAAACTCTCCTAACAAAGGTTTTCTTATTGCTTATTCGGGTCCAACTCCTTGACAATTATGGGAACAACCAGAAGTTTTACATCAAATGAGGACTTTCCAGCTATTAAGACAGTTGTTGCTCTGTCGATTGTCTTCCTCTTTTTCTCTTTTTATTGGATAGTAAAACCTTGAGGGATGTCAAATATTCATGTCAGTTTAAAAAATATTTGGGGGAATAATTTGGGAATTTCTTTTATTTAGCAGTGCTTGATAGCCTGATTGTAATTATAGCTACCTATGGAAAGTGGGATGCTTCATCTATCTTGGTGGAAATTTCTGAAAAAGCTGCTTACCCAGCACCAAGGAATAAATGAAAACAAAAGCCAGCCTACAGATACTGTGGAAACAGACTCTCCATGGTCAGATCCACACTGAACTGGGTGAATTGGGGCGATTATATGCCACACTTGTTCAAAATTAATTCATTTATGATGAAGTCGTACTTGTGAAAAGCCTCCAACACGTAGGCAGTCTGACATTTCTTCATCTGAGAGCAATTTAAATATCTTATTACCATCTCTAGCTAAAAATACCGTATGAATTCCAGATTCTTGTGTGGAGTTAATCTTCCAGCTCAAGTTCACCTTGTTGCTAATTCTCCATCTCATTTCAGTACATGGTGGGCGGGGGTGATGTCGTTGCATGTAGAAGGGGAATGTATTTCATCTGTCCCCTTCTCTAGCCATCAGCAAATCTGTGCCTTGAGGGACAGCTGTGGGGCTATATATGAGACACGACCATCAAGTAGACCCTTGTCATTGTTTAGAAATGTTCTTTGTATCTGTCACTCTCACTCCCTTTTCCGCAGCTGAGGAATGGAGTTTTCATGAATGGATATTTGAAGAATGAAGAACAATAGCGTCTTTGAGTACTTCGGTATAGCAGACCCTGTTGGTTGCTTACTCCACATCCATTTCCCCACAGCCTCCTCTTCTGTAGCAGAAATCTGACTTTGCTCAAATTTTACCTTATGGGGAAGGCAATCCCATTCCCAACCCAAGGGTGAATCCTGAGTAATTTAAGCTTGTAAGAGTTGTGTCATTTTCTTTGCTAATGGTTAGTTGACATGTGAGCTGGTAGCTTAGATATGGCCAAGAACACATGAGGGAAAGTTTTCTCAACTCTTAAAAGCAGGTAAGATTTTTCAGATTTTAAAGGAAACACCCAAAAAGATAGTCTCTCCTTCCCCTGGACTTTGTCATTTTGCATGTGATGGCTGGAATTGCAGCAGCCATAATGCAACATGAGGAAAGAAAGTCTGAGGACAATACTGACATACGAGGACAGCAGAGCAAGATGAAACAAAAATTTGGAATGAATCCCAAAATCGCTATACCTAAAGACCTCTGTTTTGAATAAGAATATATTTTTCTATTATTTATTTATTTGTAAGAGAATATATCTTCCTTATTGTTTGAATTGGGTTGGCTTTTCTGTTACCTACAGACAAAAGCATCTTTGTTGATATATGGAGATATGACATTAACAAATCATGGAAATTCTTTAGCCATGTTTAAGCCAGTTGTTCTCAGATGCTGCAGCTCCTCATTTTTCCTGCCCTGTCTTTCTAAGCTCAGTGGGCATGAGGGGGCACACAAGCCCTGAAAGTTAATGAATTTTGCATGGTATCTTTTCCTTGAATATGCATATTACACATGCAACACACACACTCGTGAATGTAAAAAATGCCAAGAAGCCAACTCTACATAGCCAAATAAAGCACGGAGTGCTAGAAAGTTCTTTTTTGATTCAAACCAAGAAGGATTAGGTAGGTGTACTTTGGCAAAGGGAGAATGACTGCATTGAGGCTGCACAGTTTCTAGAGATACCAAGGCCATGCTCACTCCATGAAACTTCCCTCATTTCTCCACACCAAGTTCATTACCTCTTCTCCCTGTTCTCATCTCATACCATTAGTGGGGCACTTCTCACAGAGTGTCAGAGCAAGTGGTGCCAGTGTTTGATTCCCTTGTTAGATTGTGAGTTCATACAGGGGAGGGGACATGTCATACCCTTTGTCATATTCACTCATTTAACAACTATTTATTGAGTATCTACTATGTGCCAGGTACTGAGCTGGGTGTTGAAGATATAATAGTAAGGAAAAACAGATGCGCTCCTATAGTCATGGCCTAGAGGCTAGTCAGAGACAGACAATCATACCATCACAATACTCAGTTAATTTACTGCTGATAACTAAGTGACACTCAGGAAAAGCTCAGTAATTATCTGTTGAATTCTGTCACAGAATTTTCAATATTAATCATAACCTCCTATCCTCCCAGAGGTTCATATTGTAGGGGAAAGGCTCCCAGAAACAAGCAAGGTCCAGTCCAATGTGCAAGCTCTTTTCAAGCCTCTGCTTGCGGTGTGCTTACTGATGTCTCATTGGCCAGTTGCATGGCCAGGCCCAGGGTCCATGTGGGATGCAGTTGCACTCTGCATGGATATAGGGAGCTGGGATTGGTTGGGGGTCTTTACTGTATCAATCTGCCACACTATTTTAAGGTGTGAGTTATGTTATAAAAACCTTAAACTCAGCCAAGGAATTTAAACAATGATCATTTGAATCCAAGAATAAGTTTATTGATGCAAATTCACTCTCAAGCTCAAATTTTATTCAGACATTGTAAGTGGGAAATGATTATGTGGTTCACAATGAACAGTGTATCGAACACTTTGGTCTTAAAATCTTTATACTGTGCTCTGATGAGAGAGGAGTATAGGCAACCAAATGTGGCTATTCCCCCAGCCTTTGTACTATTTACAGTGGGGGCAGTCTTCTCCTGTGAAGTTTATAATGAGAATAATTGACTTTTTCCCCTACCAACATCCAGAGGAGATTTAAATTGCATGGTTGGCCAATGCCAGCAATACCTGCTATAAATTATGAAACTTATAATCGCTAATTAACACTTCTATTGCATTATAACAAATCAGTTTTTAGATTGGGCTCAGAGTATAAACTCTTAGCTAAAAATATAGGACAGATATAAAAAAATAAAGCTTAACTTTAGGAAGAGTCTTAAATCTTTAAAGTCTCTATAAAGTATCTGAATTTTACTTAGAGATGTGTATGATTAAGAGAAAATGTGTTATAGATCTGAATGAAGAGTTCATCTAAACATGTGGGTCTGGTGGAAAGTTTATCTACACAAAGGCATCTGCATAATTCCATATTCTGGTCCAAAAGTTAATGTAAAAGTCGATTGAATAGATTAATACTAAAAATGGAACAATTCCAGATCTAGAACTAATTTGAGGACCATGAGTTCTCTGTTCTGACTGGGAAATCTGTGACTCTCATTTTCAGAGTTTTGTTTAATAAGGATTTTTGGATCACTGAATACATAGCATATAAGAAAGTGCCAGAAATGGCTGGAATTGGTCCAGATTGACTACAACAATATTACTTACAGTGCCTTTGAGTTCAACAAAACATGCAAGGCATACACACATGAAGATGAGGGTTAAATAAAGTGTCAAGACCATATTGGGTTTCTCTATTTCATGTTGATTATAAAAGCCATAGAGAAGGTTTAAAGGGCTCGTAAGAGTGGAAAGCAGCTCCACATGCAAGTGCAGTAGGGCTATCATACATGTGTAGAAGCAAGACCAAGCCCTGTGTAAATACTTGGGAGTATTCCTTCAGATCCTCCCCATGCTGCTCATGTTACATGCATGTGGCATGTGGGCTTCATTTCTCTTTTCTGTCAAACATACGAGTAGTCCATGGACTCCGTTTTCTATGGAATAACCCAAGGTTTGAATTTTAGAAACTGTAACATACTGTAGTAATAAGATACCCAGATTTTGGACTTCTTGTGTCATTTGTATACTGACCAGAGAAAGAAGCATACGTAAGGTTGCAGAATTAAAAGTGAATCTCTTTTTTTTTTTAGTATGTGCATTTTCTTCACATTTGTCAATTTGAAGTTTGAAAGTATTCATCTTCCTGTCCATGGAACTAATAGCATTCACCCAAGGTCACCTGAAATTTGAGTTTTTAATCAAACTGGGAGTCATATTTTTCTGAAGAATACTTGAAAGTTCAACTATGATAGTTTAATCATCATGTCCAAAAATCATTTCTGGCTCCTTGTGAAAATTGCTTTTTTGCTTGAGGATTCTGTTTCAGCATGCAGGGTATTACATTCCTGGGCACAGCATAATGATGCTGTACATGATGGAGATAAGGACATTAGCTAGACCAGCATGGAATGAATATTTAGATGTGCAGGATGCCATTCACATAACCCCCCGAACATCTGTAAGTCTTGTGTGGATCGGTCTTAATTAACATCAGGCAATGTGTACAGGAAGGAGCCTTGAAATCATCAGGTTCAGTACCCCCAATTTACACTTGAAACTTTGGCCCAGAGAAGTCGTTCAAGGTCTCTTATTCAATGTCACTCAACTAGTTTAGAGAAGGGGAAAGCCAGAGTTTCAATGACTTTCAGTCCAGGGAACTTTCCCCACTTCCCTGTACTTTTTCTTGTGTAATATAAAACAAATAAGAGTGTTTCAATATATGAGTGTAAAAAATTGATAGTCTTTCCTTATAGTTTCAGGAGGCAACCAAAAGATAAGTGATAAATATGATAGCAAAACCAGATGATAAATGACAGCATTGATTCTAAAACAACATTTAATAGTATTTTCATCCCAACAGTCTATCTGTTTAATGGACAGATAGATATCTTTTAATTATCCACTGTGCACATACCAGATAGACCCAGTCTATTAGAGGAATAAAACAGATGGATTTGTAAAGGATTTATAGGTATATTTGTCTTTCGGTATATAACATTAAACATGGGTCTGTTTCAAGCAGGAGCAGGTGAGAAAAAGAAAGCATAATGTTCAGATTTGGCAAGGCTGCTGGAAGAAAATGGGTTATGAATAATGAGAAGATACAGGATGTCAACTGATGAATGGCAATGAGGAAAAATAGAGTTCTTTATCAGGTCCTATATGTTTGTTCTTCTAGAATGAAGGAAATGAATCCAGGGGTCCGGAGAGTTGACAGTGATTAGAAAACAGAGATGAATCTGTCACAAGATCTATGGGGTTGTTGGAAAAGTCATGACATATTTTTGCAACGAAAAACAGAGAAAAAATTACGTCATGACTTTTCTGACAACCCAATAGAATGGCTTGATGGGCAGAAGCCATGAGAATCACTGTTGAGTTCTGGAAGGCGTTACAGGAAGGCTGAGCTCTGTGCAGCCTCTGGTGTTCGGCGATGGTCTTATTAAAAATGGAGAGGTCAAAGTGATTAAAACTGTGAAAAAGAGGAGAAACATAAGAGGAGCATAAAGGTAGATTTCTTACATGACAGGCCCAAACAAGAGTGGGACACGTCAAGAAATGTGCCAGAGCTTCCAACACAGAGCCGTGAACACCCATGGAGCTGAAATTCAGATCATCAGCACAAATTACTGGGCCTTTCTTTTTTCCTATTTCTTTTATGAAAATATTTGGCACGGAAAAATGTTAAAATCTAGTTTTAATTTTTAAGGCATTTCCAGGTTATATCTGGATAACAATCTAGATTAAAATGAATTACGTAATAGCCTCAGAAGAGAGCATCATTTATTGGGTTACAATTCAGCCCTCTCCTTTTACTGATGCAGAAGCTGAGGCTTAAAGGTGTGATGTGACTGGCTCCTAGCACCAGTGTCCGAGGAAATTTTACAATAAGGATTCACTGAGTGGATTTGAACTGCTGCTCAGAGTCACATGGACAGCAAACAGGAGAACTCTCCCTGAGTTCAAGCCTCACAAAGCCCTAGTAGTGATTCACACTCCCCACCCCCAATTTACAGGTGCTGTACACTCACAAAAGGCAATTTTATTTATCAAAGAAAATCATTTCACCTTGAGCGTATTATTAGTGCTAAGGGGCTCATGCTTTGACCAGTGTTTGGTATAAATTTCAGCGAGCCTATACATTCAGTTAACCAGCACACCTGTACTCTAGTCATTCTAGGTGAGTAGACATTTATTCTAGTGTGAGCATATTTGTCAGGTTAATCATGACTTTTATTTATGGGTGGGAGGCCATCGGCACTCTAAGGAAACCCAAGGAAGACCAGACCATGCCTTTCACCCAGAGCCCCCTCCAGTATCATCTAGGCAAACCTCTCCTCGACCTTACTCCCTCATGAGGCTGCACGGAACCACTCAGCGGCTTAACATGGAAAGCCAGGGGTCCTTTACAATAGCGGTTCCTCGAAATGGACCCAGTGGTAGCAGACCCCCGGGGGAGTTCTTTAGAGCTAGACTCCTAACCCTCATCCTAGACGTTCTATTTTTGTTAGTCTTAGAGTGGGGCCCAGAAATCTCAAGCTTTTGAACTTCCATAGGTAATCCGAATATATAGCCATTAGGGAACCTCAGCTTGTAACATACTATATTGAGTATCATTTTGCAAAGACTTAAAAGGAGGATTGATGTTAATTCTTCCAACAAGACCAGTCCCCCGAGGGTCTTATAATCGTAGACTATGAAAGTCTTGGTCCAGACCAACTTTACTTTTTACCTAGAAAATCGTTTCCCCCCTCCCCATTTCAAAGCTGGAATAAGCTATTGAAATTGTGGACGTCATCTGGTGCTAGTTACTGTTGTGCTCAGGACTTTGGAAAGACTTCTGTTTATTTGGCGTGCTCCACACCAGCCTGTCGGGCCCCAGGGGTTTGTGGCATGTGTAGGACTTACAAGGCAAGCAACATAAAATATGTAATTCATAGAGGGAAATATTTTGGGGCTCCCTTCACTTTTACAAATTGACCTTAAAATGGAAACCACAGACATAACTTTCACATTAACCATAGTTGTCAACAATGAGCAATCATTTGGGGAGGGGGAGGAGGATGAGGGCTTTTGGGGTGTACTTCTTTACTCTTGCTCAATGAAAGAGTAACTCTTTGTGTGCAAATGATAATAAGAACATTTATGTTGAGACGTAGTTTTCTGACAATTGTCAATTGGCAAATGTCGAAGAAAATGGGGATTTTTGAGGTTGATCTAAGAGGTCTTTACAAGTCCTTTCATAGTCATTAAGTTTATCACTGGAGGATATTTGCTTGTCTTGCTAGACATTTCAAGTGTATTTAGGATTTCATAAACATTTTACTAATGACTTACCGCTTCCTATTTTTTTCCTTTCCCAGTGATTCACAATATCTGAGGCAACTGTGACCAACTACGATAGACTGGGGAAGGAGTGAAAGGGAAACTATATCCTCTACTCTTCTCCCATTAGCTGCATTAACAGTCTGGGCTTACATTAGCTTCTAAAATACAATCTCAGGAAAGAGAAAGGGAGGCTAAATTGACTCCTGTCAATTCCACCTGAGCATTCCAGAACTTGGGGAATGGATAAGTAATGGCCGATGATACTGGTTGTGATAGTTAGTTGACTGTTGAAAAATAGCATTTAATGAGGTTGGACGCATTCAAGACATAACTAAAGGAAATGCTATCTCTGGTGCAGAAGTCAAGCTAAAAATCATTTTCATCCTTTGATGTTATAGTATATGAGATACAGTGTCATCTTAGGGGTCAGGAGAACTCCGAACTGGGCTTCAGCTATTATGTTTCACTTTTTAGTTTTGTGTCCTTGAAAATGTCAAATGATCTCTCTGGGCCTCAGTTTACTCATCTAAGAATACTCCTTATATATCTCACAGAGCACTTGAGAGGGTGAAAAGACAATGTAAAAGAAAGCTGTAGCCAAGTCAAACACAGATTGGGCAGGCGTGGGGTGATGGAGGATGGTGGTGTTGCGGGGGGCGGTGAGGGAGGCTGATAGTGTGGGGGTGGGGAGGGGATTGGAATGGATGGGTTATTCTAAATTGCTCTAGAGCTCAACCTCTGTTGTTCTATGAATCTATGATCTATAGGGAAGTGAGGGTCACACAGGGGAGTCACTTAGGTGCTATTAATAATGCTTAAATTATTTGATAATTTAAATTCCTAGAACAATGCACAGCTAGAGTATTGGTTTAGTAATGTTAACAAGGATTAAAAGGGTTTCCATGGCAGAAAGCCTAGGACAGGGTTAGGGTCAGCCCTCCATAAATATCAGTCCCTTTTCCCACCATCATTCCAGAAAGTACACTTCGAATAAAAGATGACAAAGATTTTTAAAGCCTTCAGGAGCAAATCTATAGTTCTACCAAAAGCAGGGATGAATCAACTTGTTGCAGTTGTTAATTTTAACACCTTATCTAACATCAACATATTGATTTGGCCTCCCTAAATTTGCCAATTTCCAGGGTATTCCAGAGGATTCTTTTAGAAAATGATTTTAAAGCCCTACCATAAATTTGAGAGGCATTTATGTTTGTGATGGTGTACTCTGTGTCTTCAAAAATCCCAAGACTGATTCCAGGAGCTCTATGTTCATATTCTGTAGCTGTATGTCAGTGTTTAAAGAAATGGTAAAAATGGAGTCACAGTGGGACTGTTAAGACCTCCTTTCTTTTCACATATTATTGCTAGAGCTGCAGGAATGATGTGGAGATTTTTGTTTTTATATAAGGTTGTTTGTAAATAACAAATATTTATAATCATTATTTGGTGCTTCTCACAAGACTAGTGAAAGAACTAAAGTGAACATATGTTTAAAATCTAACTAACCAATAACCTAAAGTTAAATAACATCTTTAGCTATTAACAAAAGGGAGTACATAGATACTAAGCCTGCTATTATATTGATTACCCAAGAAATTCAGGAGAAAATAAATGTTTTCACCTATGGTTTCTAAGTAAGTGCCTCAATTCTTCATTTAAATCTTATGTAAAAGATATACCTGCACTCTTGTAATAAACTATTTAATATGTGGTAACTCACATCTTCTAGGTCAGGGGTCGGCAACCGTTTGAGACGAAAAGCCAATCTTGTTTCTCACAACAATTTAAAAATTATTCAAGAGCCATAAATATATTTTTCCATAATCACCATTATGTGAATAATATCCTTTAAAAATTTTATAAATGAAACTATGATAGTTTTATTTTTATTTTCAATTTTACTTCAGAGCCACATGTACATACCCAAAGAGCCGCATGTGGCTCGCAAGCCGCAGTTTGCCGACTCCTGTTCTAGGTCTTCAGTTCAGTCATAACAAATTCTTCTGTGCTGTTCTGTGTTGTACTAGAAGACAGGGGAAAATGTATTCACCTCATTTCTTGAGCAGTTTATTTCTTCAAAGAAATTAAATTTTGAGCTTATGTTGGCAGCTCTGTCACAACCATAGTCCATAGTCCATCCTGGTTATTACGGAAAATCCGACTTACAAACACTGCTAATATCAGTACATCAATCATAAAGTTCAATCCTACCTCCCTGAGTCGTGATCTCATAACTAAGAACGAAATGATTTATCTGACTATCTGAACTTATGCAGTCATTGCCAGAGAACAGACTTTTTGAGTACTAACTGATTGAAGCACAAGTAAAATGACCTATTCTGACTATCTTTTTACCTTGGTGGCTTTTATTAGCATTTGGTCAGGGGGATCAGCTGTATTTGAAGATTCTCCTGGTCTCACATTTTAGCAGAATCATTGTGCTAATTAGTAGTAAACAGTACATTAAATACCTCAAGCTACCGAGAACCGATCAATGTCTGTTGAGGCTATATATCAAGCCATGTTCCAGGCATAAAAGGACACCTAATGAAAGATACTGACTGGCCCTAAAGAAACAAGGTTTCACTTATTAAAAAAAAATACTGAAAGAATTAATCAAAATGGTACATGACTGGTTTCTAAGTGAGTGATATAGATATTATGTTGCACTTTAATGACAATTAGCCCTTAAGCTCAAAATTTATGAAATGCTACTCTGCATACAAAATAGTTCAGGGAAATAAGTAAACCTATAATTACAGGACCAAATTTCAAATTCTATACCATAGGCAAGTTTGGGATATGTTTATGTTTATATTATGCTATATTCTTTAGCTTTGAGCCTTTTTATGGCCTTCTGTTATTAATATGTGCTGAATGAAGGAATCTTTTGATGATCATTTGTCAGTTCTTATTCAAGGCTGAGAGTTCCAAATGGAAATAATATCTTTATTGGGGATATAAATATTTAATCAGATGCTTTTCATAATGGCTCCTTAGTTTATCAAGTTCATTATAACTGAGCAACTAGAAAAGAAAAAGAAATAAAAAGCATCCATATTGGAAAAGAAGAAGTAAAACTTTCTCTCTTTGCAGAAGATAAAATCATGTATATAGAAAATCCTAAAACATGCACACCAAAAAAAAAATATTAGCACTAATACATGAGTTCAACAATTGCAGGATACAAGATCAATATGGAAAAATCAATTACATTTCTATCAATGAGCAATCAATCCAAAATAACTTAAGAAGACAATTCCATTTATTTTTATAATAGCATCAAAAAGAATAAAAGGAGTGTAAGACCTGTACACTGAAAACTGCAAAACATCAATGAAACAAATTAAAAGAGAACTAAGTAAGTGGAAAGACATCCTGTTTCCATGGATTGGAAGACTTAATATTATTAAGGTGGCAATAGTCCCCAGGTTGATCTACAGAGTTAACACAATCCCTATCAAAATATCAACTGTCTTAAAAAATATACATATCATCTGGCTTTTTTGCAGAAATTAACAAGGTGACCCTAAAATTCACATGGAAATGCAAGGGATCCAGAATAGCCAAAATGATCTTGGAAAAGAAGAACAAAGTTCTTCTTTGTTCTGCTTTGTGATTTCAGAACTTATGACAAAGCAATAGTAATCAAAACTCTGTGGCACTGGCATAAGGATGAACATATAGATCAATGGAATAGAATAGAAAGTACAGACATAAATCCATACATGCATGATTAGTGGATTTTCACTGAGAGTACCAAACAGTTAAATAGAAAAAGAATAGTCTTTTCAGTAAATGGTGCTGGGACAAATGTATATTCATGTGCAAAAGAATGAAATTAAATTACTAGCTCACACCATACACAAAATTAACTCAAATGAATCAAAGACCTAGATGTTAGCATTATAAAACTTTAAAACTCTTATGAGAAATCATAAATGTGTATCTTTTATAATTGACATGCAACATTATATTAATTGCAGGTGTACAACATAATGATTCTATGTTTGTATACATTGTAAAATGATCATCACAATAAATCTAGTTAATATCCTTTAAAAAAAATAATCGTGTATCTTTGTGACCTTGGGTTAGGCAACGGTTTCTTAGATAGGGCACCCAAAGCATAAGCAACCAAAGAAAAATTGGGTAAACTAGACTCCATCAAAATTAAAAACCTTTCCATGGGCTGGCTGAGTGGCACGTTGGTTAAGAGCTGGCTTGGGACACCAGCTCTGAGCAGCAGGGCCCAGGTTCAGATCCCCCATGAGGGCCAGTGACACTGCTCTCTACAGCTAAGATGGTGAACAACAGCTCAACCTGGAGCTGGGCTGCCATGAGTTGCTAGTGACAGCGTAGGCTGCAGTCCCTGCTGCAGTGGGCTGCCATAAGCTACCATGAGAGGCAGGCAGACAGCGTGAGCAGCCGGGCAGCTGGCGTGAGCTGCAAGAGCCCCTGTGAGCAGCTGTCCAATGACTGGCAACCGATCTGCCTCACCTGGGAAGAGCGCAATGATAATATCAACATGGGCCAGTGAAGCAATGTCCTCCACAACTAGACTGAAGAACAAAAGGACAGCAACTTGTCTGTTCCCCTTTCCCAATTCCCCAATGCTGTTCCCCTCTCCCAATTCCCCAATAAAATCTTTAAAAAAAAAACACCTTTCCTACCTTTATTAAAGGACACTATCAAGAAAGTGAAAAGATAACTCATAGAATGAGAGAATATATTTGCAGATCACATATTAGCAAATCCAGAATAAATATAGACTTCTTAAAACGCAACAAAAATAGCCAAATTTTAAAATGGGCAAAGGATTTGAGTAGACATTTCTCTAAAGTAAATATACAAATGGCCAATAAGCACATGAAATATGCTGAACATCATTAGTCATCAGGGAAATGCAAACCAAAACCGTGATGAGATATCACTTCATACCCATTAGGATGGCCATGACTAACAACAACAAAAAAGTGTTGTCAAGGATGTGGAGAAATTGGAACTCTCATACATTGCTAATGGAAACATAAAATCGTGCAGCTGTATTAAAAACAGGTTGGCAGTTCTTCAAAAAATTAAACCATATAATTCAGCAGTTTCACTCCTAGGATATACTTAAGGTGAATTGAGAATGTGTGTTCACACAAAAACTTATACACAAATGTTTGTAGCATCCTTATTCCTAGTAGCCCAAAAGTGAAAACAATTGAAATATCCATCAACCCAATGAGTATATAGACAAAATATGACATATCCATGCAATGTAATATTATTCAGCCATATAAATGAATGAAGTACTGATTCTTACTACAACATTGATGAACCTTAAAAACATTATGTTAAGTGAAAGAAGCCAGACACAAAAAGCCACATATTTTATGATTCCATTTATATGAGATGTCTAGAATGATATAGGCAAAACCATAAAAGCGGAAAGGCGATAAATGGTTTCAAGACACCAAAGTAGTGAGGGAAATGAAAAGTGATTGCTAATGGGGACACAGCTTCTTTCGGGGTGATGGAAATGTTCTGGAATTAGTGGTGATGGTTCACAACTTTGTGAATAGACTAAACCCACTAAATTGTGCACTTTCAAGGATGAATTTTATTGTATGTAAATTATGTCTCCACTTTTTAAATTACTATGTTTTTCCTTCAGCGCTCTACAAGTTCTAATAAAGCATAATATAACTTACAAAAGAATATTATCATCAAAGCACATGTTTATATATTTTATTACTAAGGTAAAAAAAGAAGTTCCATGATCAATTTTATAGATGGCATGAAATCTTACCAGTTTTAAATACCAGTGAAGAGAGCAAGGTAACAAATCCAGCACTTCTCTCGTTATGCTATGAAGATAAATATGAGTTCCTCTCTCATTAACTTCATGTGAATCCTCCTCATTTAGGTTGATTGTGTATTTATTGTTCTGAAATGGAGGGAAGAATCCTAAGTATTTTAACCCAAAGTCTCATACGTGCTCTCTCGTTCTTTCCCAGGTGCTACCTTTCCCGAGCCAGGTGGTATATAACAGAGTAGGCAAGTGTGGGAGTCGTACTGTGGTCTTGCTTCTGAGAATCTTGTCGGAGAAGCACGGATTTAATTTGGTCACGTCAGACATTCACAACAAAACCAGGCTTACTAAAAATGAACAAGTAAGTTGTCTTTGACCATGGTTAAATTGTTCTTTGCTTCAGTTCATTTGTGTAATTAGTGGGTACTTTATAGGACATCCTTCAAACCCCTAACCAATGAATGCCAGAGTTGCAATTTCATACTGTATTTTTGCCAGAGTGTGGGAGGAAATTTAAGTTAGTTGTTCTGATGGAAGTCTTTAAACCAGGAAGTTTCCATGAAGGGATTATTAAGACCAGTGAAGGACAGCGTACACTCTATTTAGCTAAAATTAGCGGTGCATACATCTCAAATTGTTACACTACTGAGCTATAAATAATGCTGACATCCTGAGAGCAAAACACAAGAAAATTTTATTTTAGTATTTCTTCCTCTGCGTTTTCTCACACGTGTCCTAAGTCTTTGTGGTTATAATAAAGAGAAAACCCTCTTGGGCCAGGAATCTGACAGGTTGGTTGATGGGCGCAAGAGCTTCCTGCTAAGAAAACTGAAGGGATCTTGAGCTTCCAAAGCAGCATCTGGCATATTCAATGGTAGCAACAGAATCACCCCACTTCCCAGGAACAATTCTGATGTGATACAGCCCGAGCCACACAAGTGGACACGATGGTGGTAGAGTAGGGATGCGATACTCTGCCAGGAAGCTATGCAGACAGATTCTACTTTGTAAGCTTATACAACAGGAGGGGCAACAGGCTCCACTGAGGTGCTTTGCTAAGGTAGAAAAGTTAGGCCTAGTGCTCTCAAGGTCATTTTACAGGGTCAAGTTGGTTGGCCTGGCGTCACAGAGTCGCTTCCGTCCCCTTAGATACTTAGAATGGACGAGTAGCCACCAGTATAAGTCAGGGTTGTCCAGAGAACAGAACAAGTTAAGATGGAGATACTTACCAATTGAGTAACAGATCAATAGATGTAAAAGGAGATTATGAGACATTGGGAGGCTGAGAGTCCCCACGATCTGCCATCTGCAAGCTGGTGACTCAGGGAAGCCACTGGTGTAATTGAGTCCAAAGGCCTGAAAATCAGGGGAGCCAATGAGGTAAAGCCCAGTCCAAGTAATGTGAGATGCCTCAGCTTAAGCAGTGAGGCAGAGACAAAGGGCAAATTCCATCTTCCTCCACATTTTGTCCTATGCAGGCCTTCAAGAGATTCAGTGATGCCCAATGTAAGGAGAGCGATCTGCTTCACTGAGTCCACTGAGTCAAATGCTCAGCTCATCCAGAAACACCTTCACAGACACACCCAGAAACCCTGCTGAATCTGGGCACCCCTTGGCCAGCCAAGTATATAAAATTAACCACTACGCCACCCAACGAGTACATAAGTTTGAGGAATAAACAAGGCACGTGGTTTACAGTCAGATTGAGACCTTAATTATGGGAATTCTCACCCATGTCCGTGTCCACTTCTTTGTGCCATAATCCTCACTTTTGAGGCATTCAAACCCTCACAAAGGGAATTTCCAATAACCTTTCTTTCTCATATACCATGGGGGACAGTGGGACTATTTTAAGACAGTAATGTAGCCAACAGTACTTTGCATAAGCCAGTATTTTAGTGTCTTCTACAATATAGAGGTCAAAATGCCCATTCCTTTGAAAACTTCCACTAACGAGTCTCCGAGTATCAAGTCTAAAATAGTCATTAGCAATCAACAAAACACATTCTGAGACTACCCTGGTAGGTTCTGGAGTAGGCCCTCAATAGAAAAGCTTTGTTTGGTGACATTTAAGGATATCACATTTTACGAATAACTTTAATAGGCACAGGTTCCCTGACTTCCACAGATGATTGAAGGGCTAATATGATTAGGCTGGTTATGCCTTTTTCACTACCAGAAAGACTGACTATAAATAAATAGCCCATGTTATTGCAATTTTATTATAATTATTAAATTTGGTTTTCCTTTGAATTTCAGGTCTGCTTATCAGATTATACTTAAATATTTCTATGTGTGGAAACTATGCTCAGTTCTCAGGAGCCTCATAAAACACAGTAGCTCAATTTTAGTACTTAAAGAGTACAAACAACCTCAAGGGCCCAAGGTAACTAAAATATTAGACACCGAGATATTCAGGAATGCCCGAGAAGAGAGATAACAAAATACAATATTTAAATATACTGTGGGAATTTACACAAATAAACCTACTTTGTTTCTGATGAAGAACAATCACGAGAAACGGAAAAGTTTAGATTAAAAATTAACAATAATTTACTGACGGTGTGTAAACTGTTCAATCTAGTAAGGGTTAAAGACAAAGTCATCTTTGTCCTCTAAAATACAGGTTAGCTCTCATCTGTTTGGAATGATTGGCTTGTCTAGAAGCCAGAGAGTAGACTAGACAGTCCTTTAAGGTTCTTTCCAGCCCTGTGATTCTGTGATATATTTATACAACTTCTAGCATAATCTGTGTATATTGTAGTTGAAACATTTCTGATTCCTGTGGTCAGTGTGACCTAGAATATATTTTACTACTTAGTTATTCCAGATTCTTGTTAAATTCTATGGCAAATTTTAGAAACTCAAGGGAAAGACATGGTAGAAAAAAAAAACACCAAATAAATAATTTTGATGTACCAACAAATGACAGTGACAGTTGCCTCTCTGCAGCTAGCTGACCGGACTGTGACATGCAGAAAGAACCAGGAAGCGTCATGACAAGAAACCAAGTTTGAAGTAGTTCAAGAATGTTTAAAGAAACTCTTTTCCTTATTATATGTATCATTTTACTAAAGTTTCAAAGTGCATGAAACAAGTGGAGAAAAAAATATTATTTTAACCTAATATATTCAAGAAATAATTTGTGGTATGAATAGCTCCTCTTCTTGGTAATTTATTAAAGGAAAGGGGGGAAGTGATTTAGTAGACAAGTTAAAATTTTAAAGTCAGTAGTCCTCAACATTAAAAAGTAGAACTCTGAAAATGTGTTCCCATGGAAACATTGTTCTCTCGCGTTAATAACAATTCTACTTCAGGTGCAGTACGAGTTAAACAGGCTCTTGTGGGCTGGCCCAGGACTCTAGCCACCATGTAGAACATTTATTTTCCGAGAAAATGTGTTCTGAGTTCCAAACTACTGACTTGACTTACAAATGAACTTTGGAATAGTATCCACTTACAAGACTTGAATTATCTATACCATTCTATACCATTTCATTTATATACAATGGAACCTCTCTGGCCAGAGTCAAATTCACATATACATTTCTCACTGGAGGGTAGTTGTCATCTCTCTCTCTCTCTCTCTCTCTCTCTCTCTCTCTCTCTCTCTCTCTCTCTCCTAAATTTTAAAACTCTATTTAATGGAATAAGTCACTGAAGGGATTATTAAAAAGGAAAAGGAACATGAAGACACCAAATGTTAGAATGCCTATAAAAATCCCATTACATCTGCCCTTATAGAAATAGAAATATGTTTGAAGTTTATATTTTAGAAAACTCTGCCTTAACAGAAAAGCACAGACAACTGCTGCAGGCCAAATGTCAGACTTTTGCAGAGCATGTAATGCAAACCCTTGATGACATCATTTCATTTATACTCTAAAACCAAATTTCAATTTCTTGGGCTAGCTTCAATAATCTCTTGGAAAACTGAGACTGCATACAATTTGAAAGATACAGAATGATTTTCCAGAAAACATGGGGTGTGATTTCCAAAAGATTCATAACCGTCTTTGTTAATGGTCTGACACTACATTTCAGGACACTGCTCTCAGGATACTAAAAGTCAAAGGTCATAGGCATGTCACAGACATAGAATTCAAAATTATTTCATTCTTGTTAGAGAAGGGCAAAATTGTTGGCATAGGAGTTTAAAAGACCAAGAAAGCAAATACTTTTACTATTTTTATTTATATTGAAGCTACTGAGGATTACAAATTGGAAACAGCACCTATTCCATGCTAATTGTTTTACTTTATGATTTCACTTAACTCTCTTGGACCTAAAACCTTACCAGAGAGTGGGGTATGAGTCCCTATTTCACAGATGAGAAATCTAGGACAACAAGATTGTCACTTTCCAAATAATAGAATAGAATAGAATAGAATAGAATAGAATAGAATAGAATAGAATGACTGACTACCTCTGGCTCCTGGCCTTGAACTTAGGCCCTCCTGAATCCCAAAGTCATTCTCCTGATGCAGTGGTTATCTGTTCTGGCTGCACAGTAGGATTGCCAGCAGATTCTTTTAACACTGTAGCTCAATAGTTCTTCTTCCGAAATTTCCAGGGTAGAGTCCAAAAACCTTTTTTTTGTTTTTAAATAATAAAATGCCACAGGAGATTCTACAGCGTAGAACAGGGTTGAGAATCCCTGTCAAAACTATCACATCAGCTTTGCCTTAAGCGTGTTCCTGAGAATCCTAGTCCCCGAAGGCACTAAAAATAAATAAATAAATAAATAAATAAATTTAGGAAATGCTGCCCCTGTGTCCCCTTCTAGGAGATTCACAATTATTCACATTTTAAAGACTATAAATTCTTTCAATTAAAAAAATATTAAAAATCCATTTGACTGGCTTTCACCTAGTGTTCCCAGTCTTAGTTGACCAGGGCACTCTTTACAAGCATTCGTAGCTGTCCTGTGCATCCCTGAGAACCCCAATTCACAGTTTGGGAAATGCTGGCCATCACATCTGCTGTGCAACTCTTTTCAACAGCTATTCAGATTATTAAAATCCTGAAAAATATGCCCAGGTGGAGGAGACAGAGACCCTATGCCCATGTGCTCTAGATTGCTGTAGCCTCTTGGTCAAAACCAGAATTCTTCTATAATGTTTTAAACTTCCCTTTCTTATTGCTCTCCCCAATTCTGCAAGTTCCAAGTCTGGCTGTGGCTATAAAGCAATGCAACTCTAAAAAAGAAAAATCATCTGAAGAAACAATATTAGATTTGGAAAAGGTCTAGAGGTCACAGGGATTCCCTCCTAGGTTTTCCTAATGCCTCAGTTCAAAGGAAAAGGTTCACTCATATTTTGAAGCAGGTCTCTCCGTTGTTTCTTCATTTTGATGACTATTCACTGAGGACCTACTCTTAATGCTGTATATTGAGCACCAGACAGCACACTAGATGCATGTGCATCTTAGTTCTAATCTTTTAAGCAACATGATTAGGAAAGTATTATCACCCCATTTTACAGGAAGGAACAAGTGTTCATGAAGAATGTGGGAGAATAAGGCTTGAAGGTGAACTTGAGTCAAATCCTGGAGAACTTTGAATGTTAGGCTGAGGAATTAAAACGTTATTCAGTGGGCAGTGGGGAGCTATTAAAAAAATGGATCTTAACCATCAAAATCTTCACAGGAGATTTTCACAACACGTTTCTAGTTCCTACTACAAAATATTGAGTTAGACTCTTAATGGTGGAGCCCAGGTAGTATCTTTGGGAAGAAAAAAATTGTCAAAGGGACCCCCATGCACAATTCTAGTGAAGAATCATTGCATAAAAGGTTCTAATTATTAGAAAGTTTTCCTTGTATTAAAGCAAATCTTCCACTAAGCAAGAAAAATGCCTCTTTCACCTGAGACTCCCTCAAACCTCTGAAGACATCGTGTGTCCCCTGAAGTTTTATTGATTGGTGTCTCCTTGGGAGCCTGCACATTTATCCCAGGAACCTTACCTTTGTTTGAGACCTTTTGGAAAAGTTTCCTTAGAATGACCCTCGGAGTTTCCTGACTTTAGAATAGGAGGGACGGTGTCCACAGGCATCAGAGTTGTTCCGACCCAACCTTGTACTCAAACTAAAAATTTAACCAAGTCCATCTCTAGGCCACAAGATGTATTTACCAGCCCTGCAAACAAGGTCTTATCTTGGAGTCCAATAAACAAAAGCTGAGTCCACTAATGAAAACGAAGTGGAAAGAAAAGGAAAAAAGAGGAAGAATGAAAGAGGCCAGAAAAATTAAAATATGTTTTCTTCTCTACTTCCAATCATAGCGGCGAAATTGATTTTCTCTGCTATTCAGACCCAGCCATGTTTGTCTAGTTCATGTCATTGCGCCCCCTGGCGGACTTCTTCCTCATTGCAGGCATGTGTTGCTCTGACTGCACAGTCCCGAAGGTGGAAAGACCATCCTGCTTCCTGCTAGAAGGGCTTCCCCGTGCAGGAGGGCTACCCAGTGTCGGTAACCTGAGCCTTCAAGCTATCCTCCCAGCCTCTGAGGTTAAAGGGTCACAGGGTTCTCCTCTGAGCTACTTCTTATTGGGCTTTGATGTGTTAAAAAAAAAAAAAAAACCATGTCTTTTATTTAAGATGTTTTGCAAAATTATAGCACATCTAGATTTAGTTGTTCCCAAGTGACACAAGAATTCAGACCAAAGTAGGGTCATTACTATGTCTGCAGGCAAGCATGAAATCAGGAACAAAGTCTTCTACTAACTAGCTGTGTTTGTATAACTGCAGGTATAGGTTTTCCGCTCTGTCTTCCCAGCCAGTTAGGTTGAAAGCAAAAGATTAGAAATTCCTTCCTGGCATATCCTCTGCATTATAAACTGTTTGATTCTTGCCTTTCTTTAAAACCTCAATTCTATGGCATCTTCAGATGCATTGTCACTTAACTTCTTTAGATATATTCCATGACATAGTAATCTTCCTTTTCTGTTAACATTTTGAATTCATTGTTGTTCTTGTTCTAATATATGCTGTTTCTCCACCTAGAGCTTAAAAAAATTGTCTCTAATATTTTAATGCTTTTACTTTTTTATTATTTTTAATGCTTTCCCACATTAAACTTTCTTTTGATTTTTCAGTACATCATGTGAAAGGTAGAACATTTATATCCCCATAAACCTTAATTCTCCAGAGTTATTTTGTTAGCCAACCCTTCCTCCCATTTCAAGTTATGTATAGATCAAATAACAGTGGGAATGGTGAGGAAATTGCAGCTCAGTGATAAAGAACAGGGTTTTTGGTGTCAGACAGACTTGGATTGAAATCCTGGCTCCCCCCTTTTTTTTTTCTTAGGGGTGAGAACTTACACCATCTATGGAGCCTTTCTGTGCCTCAGTTTTTAACCTGTAAATGTGGATAATCATACTTAACTCATGGAGTCATTGGAGGATGAAATGACAGCTGCTAGGTACAGTGCGTAGCCTGGGCACCACTCAGAAAATGGTAGTTTGTTTGGTATTGTTATGTCCTAGATGTTGTAATAGCAAACCTGTTAGCTCCACGTGACACCAGGGTAATGAATGTATAGGTCTGCCCCAGAAAGGCTGAACTCATTGCCTGAATGATAATTCTGTCTTCAGTGAACTATACATTTCTTGACTCCCCATTTTTTTTTCTAACGGGGTTATCTTCACTACATAAACAATGATTGGGGTATATGTTCTGCACAGGTACCTGGGCTTCATTTTCTGGGGGGATTAGCCTAGCCACAGCTATCAAGGAGCTACCAGTCTGGTCCAAAGCTAGCACACAAACTCAACTGTAATGTAACAGAGGAAGTATATGTCCTGGAAAATCCTCAAAGAGCTCTGGGAAATCAAACCAGGCAACATCAGTTCTAGCCAAAGATGTTCAAAACCAGACCCATTTCCCCTCACTTCTGCAGCCCGATCTGTATTCCCCATCTCCACAAATGGGAACCACCATGTGTTCAGACCCAAGCTAGGGCTGTGAGAAGGATGCTGGCCTGGCCACTCTCTCCTTCCCTTCTGCCGCCAGCTGGACACAAGGCTCAGCGGGTTCTTCCTCATTAACGTCCCAAGACTTCTCCATCTGTCTTCACTTCCTTTGTCTTCGTTCTGTGCTTCTCAAACTTTTATACCTTAAAATGGCCTGGAGGGCTCGTTAAAACACAGATTGATGGGCCAACCCCCAGAGTTTCTTCTAATTCAGTAGGTCTGGGGAGGGGCCTGAGAATTTGCATTTCTAGCAAGGTTCCGGTTGCTGCTGATGCTGCTGGTCCAGGGGCCACACCGAGAAGCACTCTCTTAGTTCATGACATCATCATTCCCGCTGGGATTAGTGCATTGTCTTCCTAGCTAAGCTTTCTGTCTCTAAAACTTACCCTTCTTCTTTACATCCTTCACTCTGACCTCTGATCAGGAAAAAGAAAATCCTCTCTGGCTGTGGATTTCTCATAGGATAAATGTCAGAGTCCTGCAAAGCTCTCAGTTACCTGGCTCCTACCTTTCCCTCTGTCCTTACCAACTGCCTTGCTGATCCCGTGCCTGACTTGTGGCACATAGAACTCCTGGCAGTTTTAATATACATGTCATTTTGTGTTTTGTCCTTTGCATCTTCCTGTCCACTCTGTCTGCAATGCCGTGGGTCCCTTTCTTCACTTGCTAACTCCTGTAGGTCCTTGCAAACCACTCAGGAATGCCTCCTTGGGGGAAACATTGCCTTTCCATCTGCAGGCAAGGGTGGGTACTTCACCTCAGTGCCTTCTACCCAATGGTGGTCATCACATGTTGGTACCTCCCTGTTAGTTCACCTTCCCCACAAGATTCTGAGCTTCCTGAGAGCAAGAACCAATGTTTTTACCTTTATAACCACCGCTCCAAGAAGTACATTACCTGACTCAGAGTTGGAAATCAATGGATGTTGAATGAAGGGAGAGACCCAGGAAGGCTACTTGAAGGAGGCAGGCATTTTAGCCAGATGCAAAGAGTGGTTAGGATTTGGACATGGAAAGAGAAGAGGAAGAACATTCCAGAAGAGGAAGGTTGATCCAGGGCTTGGACATGGTCAGGCTTGGACATGATATGAGGCAAGAGCAAGGAGGAGGTCCAGTTTGGCTGTCCACAGGACATGTGGTCTTGAGAGTGATAATAAAGGTAGAATGAACGTGACTTAGCGAAAGACTGACCGTAGACGTCCAGGAAAGAGCCGGATCAAATGTGAGACTATGGAGAGTGCCATTAATCCAGAGGGGAGTAAGCTGGATAAGGAGCAAGAAGGGTGAGAATCAGGAGTGTGGTTTTGGCCATGGTAGAGATGGGGACACCACTGGGATGCATTCCACCGTCTTGTCTTTATGTGTCTTCCCACTAAGCTTATTCTTGTTTTGATCTCCAGGGTTCATTCAGTAAGAGCTCAATAGGTGCTGATGAATGGATGAATGATGAATGAATGAATGCAGTGGAGTCAGAACCGAGGCCAGCAGTGGGCCTGCATGAGCCAAAGAGAAGAAGTGGGGCTAGCTTCTGTGATGATGTTAGGTAGCGCATCGCTATCCGCCATGCCACCCATGCAGAAACGTCACAGACAAGAAAAAAGGCATGCTGCTGGCAACAGTGGGGGGACCAGGGTGGTAACTCGGGTGATAGGCATCAGGGGTTCAGACCATTGCTTGTCACTACTAATAGGGAAAGTCTTAGCATTTGTGAAGACAATCAAATGACATCTTGAACATAATGCCTTAAACCTGTGCTGTGGTACTTTTTAATTGCCTTTACGATTTGGTGTGCAGTGACAAAATGTATGAGAGCTGAAACGAACTCTCTGACTTCACGGTCCTAATGCAATAAACATGAGCATTAGTACCTTTATTCTGTGTTTAAAGATATGTCTCCAAAGAGTTATGCCATGTCACTGCTAATCAGTTTTTCCCTGTGAAATAGACAGCTTTATGACTGTTATGACACTGTTCTCAGAATCTAACCACTACTGTTCTTCCATGAAATTTAACACGTTGACATGTGTTTAGAGAACGTAATATAATGTTGAAAGTATGAAAGAAATGGTTTTTCTTCTGACCTGTTTTTCCAGCCCTCTTGAACAATACTAGAAGGCTTTCTCAGATTACTCCTATGTGTGCAGAGAAATATCCGAATAAAAATATTCGAGAGATTCAGACATGAAATGATGTTTATATTAAAACATGGGAAAGAGCTATGTTTCTAAGCAGGCATCCTCAGACACCTTTGATTGTGCTCCCAAATCAGTAATTACTGATGGATTCATCAAAAATCAAAATTTACAGTGTGACCAAGCAGGAAGTTTTATTACCAAAAGCAAGCACTGGGGCATGAGGCGGTGGGGTGGGGGAAATGTATAGGGTAAATATAGATAAAAGGACAGAATTCAATATCCTTTTATGCTCAAGCTTAGGCAGACCATTATTTACCCCAGTGCCTGCCACTGACGAGCAGACAGGGTTATGAAACCGCAAGTCATTTACTTTTAAAATTCAATGTCATTTCTTCAAACAATCTTTGTGAGTACAAACAGCTAAGAAGAGTATTAGGCATTGACATCCTCATGTAACATCTACAGAGCATGTCCTAGGAGTTCATTCATTTAACAAATATTTATTGAGCATGTGTGTGTGTGTGTCACCCCATGCTAGACATGAAGGAACCAAGGCAGACCAGGTTTGTTTGTCCTGCTCAAGACAACCTGGAATTACAGACTCTGATTTTATTGTTGTTGCTACTGCGGTTAACACGCGAATGACCGTTTTTGTTTCCAGTTTCCAACTTGAACTATTTCATAAAATATGAAATGTTGCACTTCTGATGTAGCTCCAGACTAGCAATTTTCAATGAGCTTTTTAAAAATTCCAGTGTGTCACTTTCGGTGAGGCCAATTTGAAAATCTAAGGGAAGTGGAATTCAGGAAGTCAGGGAATCATAAGAATGCTTGGAATTTCTCACAGATTTTACTAAACATTTTCTGTATCATGACATGTTCCAGAAAACCATAAATGTTAGTTTATATGAATATAAACTACTTTTTGCCTTGCTGATAACTGCAAATAAATAATCCAGATGACCACCCACCAGCAACCAAGATGTTTGGGGGAGTAAGAGGGGGGGTATGTGTTGCCTAGGAAATATTTGCTTTGTAAATTTTCATAATCAAAGAGAAAAATAATGAGGTATTGCCTCATTTTACTGCCACTTTTAAATTCTGCAGACTATTTCCAAATATTTCTGTAAATCCCAGTAATATCATTACAGAAATACAAAATAATGATTAACCTCTTGTCTTGATTTGACTTTAATGGGGGGGATTAAAGGCATTTTCTTAGTTTTATTTCAGTACAGTAACACACTGCTTTCCCCAGTTAAAATTAATTAATCTGTCACATTGTTTTCATGGTAGCAGTCAACTAAATTAAATACAGGACTATAAATCTGGATAGCACTGTTTTACTCAGGAAGACGCCTTATGTAAAGTTCATAAATGTTGCACAAAACACAGCTGTTTGGCTCTAGTCCAAGAGGTAATAAGTGAGGATAAAAGGAGGTGAGGAGCTAACCTTTAGCTTGATATAACTTGGAAAATTAGATCGTATATATGCTAATTCTGTACTTTCTTTAATAGATGGAACTGATCAAAAATATAAGTACTGCCGAACAGCCCTATTTATTTACTCGACACGTCCATTTCCTCAACTTCTCAAGGTAAGATATTTTCCAGTTTAATGGCTCTTTCATTTCGTTTTAGTACTCAGACTCCTTCTAATGAACAATTACTTTTAAACCTACCTTCATTTTCAAGGTAGCGTAATTGCCCTCGTAAAGACATTTTTAATCCTGTTATTTTTGCGGTGGGAGGATCGAAATTTGAAATATTTGGATAGAAGCTTCATTTCTTTCCAGAATACTAATCTTAAATCTTGTGAAAAGTTGAAATTCTTTTTAATGAATCTGACCTGATAGTTCTTGGGGAGTGGGGATGGGAGGGTGGGCAGGGGAAATCAGGTTTTGTATTGAAAGAAATGAAGTGTGAGGTAAGAGATGGGTGTTTGAACAGAAATTTTTTCATTGCACATTTTTGTACAATTTGAACCCACATAGGACTCTGGGACTAACTTCCTGGTGGAGTAATATGTATTTTATAGGATCCAAAACACCAGTACCAGCCTCTCTGCCTACCTTTTTAATACTCCGTCTGAACAGTCTGAGCCTTGCATGTTGGATGCTCATAGGTATTTTAGAAATCTGGTTTTTCGTCAGCTGCGGGAGCCTTCTGATAATAATGCCAAACTTCAAATTTAGATTTTTAGACCCTCAATCTGTGCAGTTGCTAAATGCAGATTCTGGGCATTCTCTTCTCCAAGGATTCATTGGCGTTGGTTCCCTTGTCACTGCTTTGCTGTAAACTGGAAGTTCTCAGATTCCTCCTCTCCTCAGGCTGGCCCAGGTCTGAGCTCACAGTCCTATCAGCTGACAGGGTGCTTCGTCCAAGGTCAGATCCCGACCAGCCCAGGACCCTAGGCCTCCCTATTATCCCCGTGGGGATAATAGAATCTCACAGGATGGAAGAGCAGCAGACTGTCCTACTAACTGGTGCTGACCTAAGGATCTCCAAAGGCCAGGCACCCTGGGGGCCCTGAGAGATCCCAGCTCCTGAGTTTGCACTGGGTGGACACAGCTGCCCTGCCACAGGAGCCTCACAAACCCCAGGGGTGGAATAAGTCATAACCTTCAAAGGACCTCCCAGCTGTACAGCAGGCCCTGCGCAGACTAAGTGCATAGAGAATGAATTTCAGCAAAGCAAGTTATCAAACAGCAAAGAGGAGCAAAGAGGAGTTGCTGCCTTATCTTTGAAAGCAAGCCTCCCCTGAGGTTCTTCTGCCTGCCTGATAACCAGTTCCCTTGGGAGGGGCATAGGTGAAGAGGACCACCTACAAATTCTCCTCAGTGGCCCAGGGCCATGGTGCTGAGAGCTTGAGTGTGTTCCCAACCACATTTATGAAGTGGCTTGTTACTGGATTGTCTGGGATATGTGCCTGCCTCTCACTTGCAGTAGGCAAAGAACATATAATTCAACCTAAGTAGAGAATAAGGACTGGTTAGCTATTTCAGGCATTGTGTTTCATGACTTGTACAGAGCCGTGCGTGGCCCCTCTGACCCTTACACTTCACGGGAGCTTCCTTCTGCATCACCCCATATGTCCTCCAGCCTCATTCATTTAAGTCTTCTTGCTTCAAGGTCAAATATTTACAACCAAAACAAACTGCAATGCAACCAATTTTGATAATTAACTCAGGACAGTGTAAAACTTTAATGATGAGCCAAAGCCAATACCTTAATTGGATCAACAAAGCTGGGCAAGGCGTGATGACCATATTTTATCATGGCCCCTGCTGTCAACTACATGTCCAAGAGTTTAATCTTGATTAATTTAATTCTGAAAGAAAAAAAAATTATAAACACCTTTAGAAGACACCACATCTGCAGAAAGCAGTGTTGGCCTGGCTGTCAGGAGCTCTGGGTATCAGACCTTCCCACTAACCATGATTCTGGGCAAGCAATTTAACTTCGGGGAAGGAGGTAATGTCTGTTTTTTCATCTATAAAATAGGGACAATTCCTGCCCAGCCTGCCTTGTAGGGATGTCCTAAACACATGAAGGAAAGGTTTTTAAGTTCTCAGGGAGAAAGATATTCTACATATTCAAAGTAGCCTTTCAAAGGCATTTCTTTCTTTCTTTTTTTTTTCTTTTTAATTTTTAATTAAATTGATTGGGGTGACATTGGTCAATAAAATTATATAGGTTTCAAGTGTACACTTCTATTATACATCATTGGTACAGCCACTATAGAGAACAAAGGCATTTCTGTAGACATCTCAGTCAGCCTACAGTTTGGCTCACACCTCTAGGTAGCCTTCTGGTGTCTCTAGCTAATACATTGAGGGCAGGCCCTGCTCTGCTGGTCTCTCCTCCCTCCGTTCCATTTTGTTCAATTAAATGCATGTTTATTGAAGACCCTCTGTCTTCTGTACACCACACTGGGACTGGGGCTTCTGCAGTGAATGGTCAGTGTTCCCCTTGCCTTCCGGGAGCTGTAAGATCTTCTTCCATTAAGGAAGAAGGGGCAACCAAATGTGATGAACTTGAAGAGAAAGAGTGTCTTTCTCTCTCACAGTGTCTCCTTGAGAGGAAGTGGGAGGTAGGACTCTCCCTCCCCAGAAGAGGAAGTCTGGAAGACACTGGAAGCAGGAGCCATTGCTGCTGGAATGTGAGGGTTGGGTTGGCTTTAGACAGATTGAAAGGGAAGGGCATTGGTGGCACAGGGACCAGCATAGTCAAAAGCCAGACAAACAGAGGGACTGAAGGGAATTCCCTAAATGAGAGCTAGAGGGTGGGCACAACTGGAATGGGAAAGTTGTAAGCAGGAGAAAGTGGAGGTTGACATGATCAGCTTTGCTTCTTTAAAAAGCTCTACCTTTGGGATCAACCTCACTCCCTTTTCTCACCCCACACAGGAATAGAATGACAAATTGAACTTTCATACATTATAAGATGATGTTATACACAGAACATGGGAAGTTAAAAATCACCTTTCTCATTTTTTTTTTAAGCTGAGCCATCCTGCCACCTGTTGGCAGCTCAGCGGCTGCTCAGCTCAGGCCAGGAATCGAACCGCTAATTGCTCAGAGCTCACACTCTTGAGTGAGCTCTTAACCAACTGAGCCACTCGGCCGGCCCACCTTTCTCATTTTTAAGGGAATAGCTTTATTTAAGGAAAATTTTTTAGGTATAAATGCAAACTGTGGGCATACAAAGAAAGTCCCAAAGTACACAATGAGAGAAAAGCAATTAAATTGGGACTTGTTAAGAGGGCTTTCACATATTTTTTAAAATGAGTTCTATATTTTGAATTGTAAGGCATAGAGATAATTAAGCTGCTCTTAAGAATACCCTCATCATTACTGACAGGCATATGCTTGGCTTGTTTCAAGGTAATAAAGTTATTAAGAGAAGAATTGATACTGCACCCTAATTTTCTTTGTTGATATTTTATTTCGAATCTTCCTTGCTTTCTTAACACACAGCAAGATGCTTGCTGGTGAGCAGAATATAAGAATGAAAGTCTAGCCTCTCTCCCTGCACCTTCTTTTGCATCTAAATCAGTGGTTCTCAACCTGTGGGTCGCTACCCCTTTGTGGGTCGAATGACCCCTTCACAGGGGTCGCCGGGTATTCATATGTGGGCATATCTGCATGTGGGCCTGGAGACCGGTGTCTCGGTTCCTAAGACCATCAGAAAATATGTGTTTTCCGATGGTCTTAGACGACCCCTGTGAAAGGTTGAGAACCGCTGGTCTAAATTTTCTGAAATTCTGGAACGTATGGTATTATACCAAAATGAATTCTCCCTTAACCCTTTTTTTTTTCCTACTAAATACATCATTCTTACCTTGAACTTTGGACACTCTGAGTGACGCAAGGTGCTATCTTGTGAGCTTCTGGCTATTCAATAGCTGACTTAGTTATTTCATTTATTCATCGTCTAGGCACCTTGCTCTGTCTGTCCTTTTTCCTCTTGTTAGAGCTAGAAGGAACCATTTCTCCATACCCAGTTTTATTATTAATTCAACCATGCAAAGCAATAGTATCAGACTGGTCTGGTGTTTTTGTAGTTACCTCAGGGAGAGTTTCCTGCCAGAGGAGATAAACTACAAGCACAGCAGAAATTTCAGACGTCGGTATGGATTTGTAAGGTCTTCTGCGATAATGCTCTTTCACATAGATTTTGAACTGCCTGAAAATTCAGGCCAGACAAATGTTTTTCACCCAGACTACCTGGAGAATTGAGTCAACATTACCTTGGCCAAAAAGATGCAACTCTTTCATGTGATGTTTAAATGGGAATTTTAAGCTTTGCATACTGTGGTTTCATGTGTCTGTTCTCAGTTGTGGAAGTAATTTAAAGAGTTAACAATTTTTTAAAAAGTTGAACTTCCCAACATCAATACCATCTCTTTAAGTATTCTTAGATAGACACACTGGACAGACTGTGATGGACAGCTCAATTTGCCTTACCTCTGCCCCCCACTTTTGGTTTGCTTGTTTTTTTCTAAGCATTTTTTTGGGGGAGGAGAAGTAATTCTTTTTCCAATCTGCAATTTCCCTCAACCCCCAGCTTGGCTCTTACGGGGAAACATTGTGAAGTTTTGTGTCAGAGCTCAACGCTTCCAAAATAGCCTAAGCGAATTACAAGCGATCAATACACTAAATAATTTCAAACTACCACCTCCCTTAATCTTTCTCATGTCACGCTTCCTTTTTAACCCTTCACCTCTTCACCCTCTCTTGCTTCCTTTTTTTTTTTTCTCTTTTATCTCAGATGGTGGCTCCAATGCCAACACTAACTTGCAAAACCAAACATGTAAAAATAAATCAATCATGGGGGAGCAGGCAGGGTGCAATATGCAAGGGGAGGCATTTTGGACCTTTCTTTCCTTAAAGGAAGCTCTTAATTACTGATGTGAACAAAGTCTGCCCTCTGATGGCATTATTTAACAAAGCAAATCAGCTCTTGCTAATTCTATAATTTAGTCATGTTTCCACATCTTGTTTCTAAATGTTGACTTTGTTTTTATTCTCATTAGCAAAGTGATCCATTTCAATTTTGTGCCCTGCAAGTCTTTTGTAGTCATGACAGAAGCCTCAAACTTTGAAGAGAACACCCAAATAAAAATTGATATTAGGGGTAATTGAACACTTTCTTTACCCACTTCAACATAGCCCAGAAGTGTGCTTTGAAATGAGAGCTTTCTCTCAGTTTATCCTATTTAAACACAGCTGCATTTGTCTTCCTAAAATGGCGCCCTTTTTCTCACAGTTCTCTTTTCACTCTATAGTGAGTGGACCTCTGCTGCCACATGAGCCTACATGCTTTGTTGGCCAGTCAAGGATTAGAATAACCTTGACTTTCCCTGAGCTCACCTCCCTGCCCACTAGGAAGGACCTTCCTCCTTGTCACCTACTTACTGCCTGCCTTGTCAAGTCATCCAAAGGTTGACTTGGATTCCTCTCCAAGCAGGAACCCCAACTCTAGTGACTCAGCTGCCCTCCTCTCTTCAGGCAATTTGTCTCATTTCCTGCTTAGTAAATGCTTCTGCCCTTAGGACACACCAGGGAGCAGAGAGTAGCTGAGTCTCTTCTGGTGTTTTGTGATGGGAGACCCTACCCTGGGAAGCGAAGGGCTGAAGTGTCCACTGTACAGGACACTTGTGAGGATAGAGGGCAGACCTCCCATACCATGGCTGGCCCATTACTGGGATTAGCTTCCAGCAAAGAACCATTAAATAACCGCCTCTACCCTCCTCCCCCTGCAGGCAGCTCTTCATCCTGCCCCTCCACCCCACAACAATCATGACGACCATTTTCATGATGACCTTTCTCTTACTTTGAAGTGTCTCCTCCCTCACTGACAGGGATCAAAGCTGTGGGCCTCTAGCCTGGGGTACTTTTCATTTTTAATGTAGGTAACAAACAGTACAAGGATAATCTCTACTTTCAAGCTAGAGGTTAAAAAGAAGACATATTTGAGTAGACTTGGTGGTTCCAGGGGCTAGGAGGAGGGGGGCAAAAGGGAGTTATTATTTCACAGGCACAGAGTTTCAATCTGGGATGATGAGAACGTTCTGGAAATGCATGGTGATAATGGTTGCACAATACTATGAATGTACTAAATGCCACTAAATTGTACACATAAAAATGGTGAAAAGGGTACATTATATGTTATGTATAGTTCACCACAATTTTTTTAAAAAAAGATATACTTTCAAGAACTGTTTTCAGTCATAGAAAACACTGCTGCAGTAAGAAGATAAAATAGCCTTCATTCTCCAGAATAATTCTGGTCTTAAGTCTTATTATTTAATACATGCAATAAGATCCCAGGAAGGATACCTTTAACATTTTGATGAAATATACCTAAAATTCTTACCCAAGTGTTTTGTGTAGTGGTTATTGGAAAGGTGACTAAATGGTGTTGATGAGTTGGTTGATTGAGGTAGGAGTGTGGGACAGATTCAAGAAAATGCCCAGAATAAGGTATTTGTGAATGCATGAAAAAGTGAGAATCATTTGGTTATTCCTAGAGAATTACATGCTGCTGTAGATCTTCATGTTCTCATTAAAAAAGTAAATAACTAAAAATAATATTACAAATTTGCAGAGGGTCATATGGGGACCCACTGGGGGATTAAAGAGTTGGTAAATATGACCTATGAATACATGAATATCAAAGAAATTAGAAATACCTGCTATTTTAGGATGACTTAAAAGGAAGCTTCAAATATGCAGTAGTTATTGTAGTTATTGTGTGGACACAGGATGTGTTGTTAAGTGAAAAATAAAATAGGTCTGACTCCTCTACTCTAATGTATGCATAAGACAGAACTGTAGTCGCCACAATTTTTTAAGGCTCGATAAAGACCAAATTAGAGCTACAGATTACACATTGAAGGGAAAAATATCTCAAGACAAATGCTGACAGAATTTTTTAGTAGAAACACACACACGAAAGTTAAGGAAATTAGAATTGAAGCTGACAAGGTGAAAAGTGGTAGAAGCACATGAACAAAAGCTAATCTTTTGTGTGCAGCGGATCAAACAAAAGGAAGATAGGAATTTTGGCTGCGTGTAACAGATTCCTCAACTGTTAGGTTGACTCATAGGATGGACTTCACAGGGAGGCTGTGGAATCTTCTCTCAAGGGTTTTAACAATAAGGCTGAGTGTTGGCTACATGGGATGGGGGGTGGGGGTGGGATACAAAGCATCCTCACTCTAGAATGCAGTCAGCAGTAGGTTCAGGTGACCCCAAAGATCTTCTAAGGGTGACCAGGAGTTCTGACCAGAATTTAAAAATTACTGAGAGGAGAAAGTGATCATGAGAGTGAGAAATTTATATGCCTCCTCTGGCACTGGGACACAGGGTGGTAGTATTCTGGCCTCTTTATTGTAACTGACATGCCACTCTTGATTTTGGCAGTTTGGGAGGGAGCTGTGTATCCTAAAAAAGAGCAAAGATTGGCAGGCTGAAACTATTATCGCTACTGCTTTCTGGAAATGGGGAGATATTTATTAAACACCTCTCTCACAGAAATTTGTAGAGAGAGGCTATTATATTATCTGACACTTAATAATAAATTCTTAAACCATCTAAAACTTCTGTTTTGGAAAATAATTCTGGAATTTTTGCATTGGGTTACAATGTGCAAACAGAAGCAATTCACTCATGCTCAACAAGCCTTGTCAATCATGACGTCTCTAGCCTTCAAGGGAGGATGGCTGTGACCAAACCGAGAACCATCTCATAGTGGGAAGCTGTGATTGGTTCACGTGATTGGACAGTTCTGCTAATTATAGTAATAGTCAATTCTTCACATGACACGGAAGTACAATGGATGTTTTTAAGAGCATGATGCAACATGCTTTGTCTTCCTAATTCTCTGACATTATTACTTTAGTTGCTAGTTATTGTAGATATGAAACACAATTTAATTTAAAAGAGGAAGATACGTCTCAGGTGATGGTGGTTAGCTGGTGGTTGGCACAGCTGACTTCTGGGACTAGTTAGCCATTGATCAAGTTGCATGAATGTCACCTTGTGTACATCTGCACACTGACAGGATTCATATTGGCACAGCTAACCTTTCTCTCGTGCAGTGTGTTTTCCAGTGTTGTGTTTTCAAAGTTCCAGAGTATCATTCACATGTCCTGGGGCCTGAAATTCTACCATTGGAGCATCATTCCTTTTTGTTCCCGTGGATTCTTCTCTCTGACAATTCCCTATAAAAATGCAAATAAGCTGGGGACAACGTTATATGAATTAATACACAAGAAAGGATTGATGGCTGTATGTCTACTTTCCTCTGGCAACAGAGCCCTGTGATATTGGCAGAAACCTACAAACTTGGTAGCCTATACCCAGGCATTCATGTCTTCATTGGTTGGGCACCTACTGTGTGCCGTGCTCTGTGCTCAGTGACATTGTTCCCAGCTTCAGGAGGCCGACAGTCTGATGGGAGAGACAGGTGTACACATGAGGCCCACAATCTGATGGGAGAGGCAGGTGTACACACAGTGCTGGAGAGAGGGCTTGGAGCCAGAAGACGGAGGGACTGGCACTGGAATGGAGCAATTGCTGAGGGATGTGACTGTAATTTGGGGCTGGATTTTGAAAGGTGAATGGAGTCTACCAGCTGGAGAGAGGTGGGAGCAAGGTTATGTCAGCTGGTTTTCTCTGAGCCCTTTCTGACCCCTGATGGAATGTCTAGCCATCATCAAAAGGTCATGGGGTCACCAGACGAGAGAAGCCTGCAGGTTCCTCAGGCGGTCCCCAGAGCAAGCCCTCTGTCCAGAGCCTGGAGTATTCTCCCAAGCTCCTCAGCGTCACTGCGTTCAGAGAAGAGGGAGGGGTCCTTAAGAGAAATGCAGCCAACCTCGCCATTTTGTCTTGGGAAGGCCTTGTTCTTGGGCCAGTATTCAGTGCATTTGTCTGATCCCTTTGTGTAAATGATTAAAATGGAGTACCTAGTATTTGTTATATTTTTATCTACAACCGCTTGCCACCACTCAAGGGTAACTAACTACCCCAACTTTTGTTGTGTTCATGAGATTGCTCACATTCTTACTTTCATTAACTCTGGAATCTTCTTTCCATGGTTCAGAGCATAGATTCTAAAGCCAGACCACCTGTGTTCACATCCTGCCCCAGCCATACGTGACTCACCCTCTCCCTGCCTCCGTTTCCCGAGGTGTCAATGGGGATAATTACGGTTTCTACTCCACTGAGGTGTGTGAGGCTTCTGTGAGTTGGACACATTAAGTATTGACCACAAGGTAAATAGTGAGCATTTAGGAAATATTGCCTATTATTAATCCACTTACTGCAGAGCTCTTTACCTGAAACTGTCTAAATTAGAATGTAGGATAAGTCCTGTTTCATCCGGAAGGCATTCAGAATCTACCAGTCAGTTGAAACATTCACTGAGGGCCAACCAAGTGAATACAAATCTAGTACAGCCTGGCCCGCCCTCCAGAACCTACAGCCTAGTGAGAGAACAAGACATGTACCCTCTCATTGACTGATACTGTCATTTGTATAGTACTGTGGTTCCAGCTCATCCTCACAGCCTCTCAACAGGTCCCTGGACGGGCTTTTTCTGCATGATAATAAAATGTCTGTCAGGAAATACCTCTTGCTGATTGAACTGTTCACTGGTACCTTAGCAGATGGGATCATCTGAAGATGATATGATAACCTAGAGGGGAAGCTATAAGCAGGCTTTATTTTCCTCCAGAACAGATGGGTTGTAACCAGCTCCACATTTGTGTGCTTATGTTAGGTTTGGAGGAGACCAGCCTGTCTATATCAACATCATCAGAGATCCCGTCAACCGGTTTTTATCTAACTACTTTTTCCGTCGATTCGGAGACTGGAGAGGGGAACAGAATCACATGATCCGCACCCCCAGCATGAGGCAGGAGGAACGCTACCTGGTAAGTCCTGTTGTGTCCAAGATGTGGTCTCTCCCCTCCCTGGGAGCTGCTCCTCGGTGCTGGGAAGCTCCTCCTGTGACATTCCGTGGCACCTTCATGGTGCTCCGTGTGGTGAGGACACTTCCTCAGGGAGGAAGTTTTTACCAGTGAAAAATTGATCCGGATGACCCAGATCCTAACGAACACTTTCTCAGGTGACTTTCTAATCTTGTTTTTCTCGGTTTGTCTTTAGTGCTAGAGTTTAGGTCCCTGAGAAGACACAGTCTTTCCTAGGGAATCCGACCATCACTGTTGTTCTTTAGATGTGTTTGGGGATCTCTCTTGGAGGGTCACAAATATGTTCTCTTACCTCATCCCATTCAATTCCCATGGCAATCCTATGGGGGACGGGTGTTTTCAAGTGAGGACCCTGAGACTGCAGAAGGATGTGGAACTTGCCTAAGTCATGTCCCCAGTAAGGGGCACAACTATGACTGACTGTGTCTGTGTCCTCTTGACAGCACAACAGAATTAGGCCATCTTGGCAAATATTGTTTGCTTTTTCTGCACCTTGTTTCGGGACCCTCAACCCCACAGGATGTTGATTTTGACCTCAGTCACTGGTTTTAGGTCACAGCATTGGTTTTTTTGTTTTGTTTTGTTTTGTTTTGTTTTGTTTTAAGAGCTGGTAGCTGCCTTTATAGTGTGATTTGAGAGGTTCTGGGGAAATTTCCCCACCTGGAATTCTACCCTTAGAGATTTGCAGGGGCCCTCTTTCCAAATGTAAGCACTGGGAGGGCCTATGTCAGATTAGCTCATCAGATCTTTCTTTGGCAAGGCCTCACTCAGCAGGAGAGCAGTGGGCTCCCCAGAGCAACAGAGGGAGAAATCAAGGAGCAAGGAGTGGATGGGGGTGAGGGGGCCATGAGGGACACGTGAGGCCTTTATGACCTTGTCCCAGCCTGACCCGGTTAGGAAGCCGTTTTCTTGTTCAAAGGATAGTTTATTTGGAAAGAGACGATCTATTGCCTTTTTTTGGTCATAGTTGAAACTTTTTATTTCATCTCCTTGGTCCCATTAGACCCTTGAAATAAAACTGCCCCCTTTCAGAGCCTGTCCTCATTTTGGCAAGCCTGGGTGGTCAGTTGTTTGACTCAAAAGAAGGTGTTGTTTGTCTCAGTAGGCGCAAGGCCGCTGTGAGGAGACCCCTGGCCCCTCAGTGAGGTCTCGCGTGGGGGCGAGGGCCTGAGAGGCAACCAGCAGGGTGTCCCTGTGCCTCAGGAGGCAGAGACGGCAAGCCACCCCCTTGGGGGACCAAGCGAGGAGGCCTCTCCCTGCACACTGCATGCACACAGAGTCCCTGGTGCTGGCCTGAAATGGGTCTACTGACGTACCCACATTATTCTCCATCTCGGCGCTCTGAAGCCACTTTCTTTACCCAGTTGCCAAAATTCAGACAGATCTGCTCCTGGCCCTGAGCCTTGCAGAGCTGCTTAGCATACAGCTGAGAGAAGGCTAGGGCCTCCAAGCCTGCTCGGGGAGTAAAATATCATGCGATACTCCGTGGTTTGAAAGAATATGGAAAAGGGTAAAGGGATCATAGGATTTGCAGGGTCCCTGGAGATCATGAGGAAACTCGTTTTACGGGTGCAGGAACCGGGCCCAGGACTAGGGGTGTTTTTGGGGTCTTCCAGGAGTGGAAACCAGGCCTCCTGTTTCTACAACTGTGTTGCTCGATCCCTTGGACTTTAGGGTTCACTTCCTGAATGGTGAAGGGAGAAGAGGACTGGGCCAAGTTCCATGCTTTTTGAGCAAAATCATTAAGTCTGGCATCGTCCACACATCTTTACAAAGACATCGCTGTTATAACCATTTTTTTTTCAAATATTTAAGCGTCTTATAGCTATTCTCCATATTTTCTGGAAACAATTAGCTTTTCTACAAGTCTCCATTGCTTTCCAAACCATTCTTCATTTGTATTTACTAGAAAATAATCTTCAAGTGAACTATTGCTAGGACGGACGAAGATTCAGATAGAGCAGCCACCCTGTGAAAAGGCAGTCCTCTGAGGGCTCATTTCTCTTTGTCCAGAGCCAGAAACTTGGCTCCCGGGTGCAGAGGTGGCTGCCTCCTTTTTTGGTTTTAGAATCACACGGTAGGGCAGACCTGAGCCCAGGCACACTTGGATACGTCCCAGCACCCGAGTCCTTCTCCAGCTGGAGCCCAGTCTCCCGTATCTCCGGGGCTGAGAAATACCTGGCACTCAGTGCATAGCTGATGAGAGAATGAATGACTGCTAATGAAAAGCAAGTGCTGTGATTTACCCGCGAGGGAGAGCATCTCATTCCTGCTGAAACCACTCCCTTTCCCAGCCACTGAGTTCCTTTGAAAGTGAATTTCTTGAGCTGCCATTTCCACTCTGTCAGTCACACATGTGCATGATTTGTACTTGCTGTTTGCCGAACGCCCCTGCCTCTGGAAGTTTCATGGCGAAATATTCGGCAGAGATACCATTTGGCACTTTCAAACTCCGAAGATGGTCAGGTTGGGCTTCTCACTAAACTTATTGACACGTCACTGGGTGATCCCCATTTAAATACCAGGATGAGAGAGGAGGACATTTTCCCAGGGAGAAAACGGCCGCTGTGATATTGTTTATTTGGCCTGGCTGTAAAGCATGGAAAGTAATGCATGTTTAAAAGAAAAGATGCGTAATTTACAGCTTCTTAGTTCGTAAAGAATTCAGTGAATCATGTTGGCCCAGTTGGATTGTGGAGAAGCCTGAAAATAGTCCAACGTTAGGAAAGGTTTTCAGAAAGCTATGCATTTCCATCTGCTTGAAAGTTTTGGACTTTGAACGTTCTTTAGCTGTGGAAGTGTACATATAAAATACTCATTTCTGGAAATTTCCACTCTTGTCTGACCGGTGGAGGCTGTCCTGTGATTGAAAGCTCAGGCTTTGCTTCTCTGTCCCTATAGCATCATTTTTCATAAAGAAAGAAAACAAATAAGAGATTTGGATGATCCACTGTTTAAGTATTTCAGTAAAAATGTATGTTTTCCAAATCTTTGATGGTAAAAAGTAATGTTCTTTGTCTCCGACTAGTTCAGATTTGGCTTATGATTGCAGGCTGAGACACTGGCCTAGGACACGGAGTGCTTATGTTCCCTCCTCAGCTGCCCTCGCTGGGTGACTTGGCCTGTGATTAAGTCCCTGCAAAACCTTAACTTTCTCCTCTGTACAATGGGACCATATTACCTACCTTGCCTCTGTCTCAGGGTTGCCAGGAGAATAAACTGAACGCCTTACACAGAAGTGCTTTGAAAGCTAAAACTCTCCTAAACATGTTTTGGCATGATGCTTTCATCCCTGGCTCTGTCAGTGGCTGCATGTGACTTAAAGGGACCATTTTTCCTATGGGGGTGGAGGTGGCAGCTTCTCTGCTCTGGGGAGTCAGCAGGGGTTGCTCTGCTCATGTGACTCAGGCCACACTGGGCCATGCCCTGAACCTTCTGCTGAGATCTCAAATGGCCCCACTAGACCCCGTCCCCTAGGAATTTGTTTCTAAGGAAACTGCTTCTCTTTGTGTTCCCAACAGCTGGAGACAGTTTTGATCCCCGCCTGCTGGCATCCATTTGTCTTGAGTTTATTTACTTGGAAACCTAAGCTGGTGTAGGCATGAGGTTGTAAAGCTACAGAAGCAGCCCAGCCTCACCCACCAAGGGTGGGGAGGAAAGGTGAACTGGATCCAAAATGCTCTGACATGCTTGAGGGAGCTGTGCAGAGGACGAAGAAGCCCCCACTTGGGAGAAATGTCTTTGAAATCCATTGGTCCTGAGGTGTGTCGAAAGCAGAGTCACAGGGGTTTGTAGAACCAAAGGCCACTTCTGGGGGTTAGCAATACCTGGGAGCTTCCTGCAGACAGAGAAGGTGATGGGTGTGATGGAAGGAAGGCAGGGGGAGGTAGGAAACAGCAAAGGGATTTTGGAGAAGAGGAGAAGTCATGAGAGTGGCAAGCTTGGAGCCTGGTGAGGAGAGCACAAAATGCAACCAGCCGCCACCGGGGAGGCCACCCAATAACCACAGCCATGCATGTAGCATATCACAGGTTAGCGTGCTTTCCCCCATGTTTGCTCATTTATCCTCACAGCATCCCCTGGTGTATATATTAGAGCTGACTGCTTTTTGGAGGCTGGAGGGGAAGACCCGTGTCTTCGTTTGTTTGGGTGGTTGACAGAGTCCGTGTCCTATGGCTGTAGGGCTGGGATCCTGTTTTCTTGCTGGTTATCTGTTGAGCACCCTTCCCATTTTCTACAGGCATCTACACTCCTTACAATGTTGTCCGCTTCCTCCATCTTCAAAGCAACCAGTGGCGGGTTGAGTCCCTGTCACGCTTCCAATCCTTCCTCCTCCTCCTTCTCTCTCATTTGTCTAACCCAGCTGCGAAGGCTTCTTCGCTTTTGATGACTTATGTGATTAGATTGGGCCCCCCTGATATTCCAGAATAACTACCCCATTTCAAAGACTGTAGCCTCAATCACATCTGCAGAATCCCTTTTGCCACACAAGGTACCATATTGACATGTCCCAGGGATTAGGGAATGGACATCTTTGGGGTCCATTATCTGCCTACCACAGTGTCACCAAGGACTGCTTCCTCAGTGGGTACCAAGGGGACTGGTGGGAAATGTGAGCATGACAGGCATTTTGAACTTGCCCTGTCCCATCCACAGATGGAGGGCCCACATCTGTTTCCCACCATGCCATGTTGTGTAACAGGCACTATAAGAGGAACTGAAGATAAAATGTTGAACAGAAATAGATCCTGGGTTGGTCCTCATAGAGCTCAGAGTTTGACAAAGGAGAGATTCCAAAACCACACAAATGCATGTGAAATAGCAACAGTATCACATCCTGCAATGCAAAGAGACATGGCACTATTCAGGCATAGAATGGGGTAGTCTGGAGGTCACAGAAGTGACGGATGAACTAAGAGCTGAAGGGAAAGAAAAGGAAGCACATTTAGACATAGGGAACAGCATGTGCAAAGATCCTGTGGTAGGAGAGAGCATGGCGAGCATGGAGGAAGAGTCAGGGAAGCAGGAACAGGGCAAGCCGAGGGAGAAAGGAAAGCTCTGAGTTCAGTAATGTGGGCCGGCAGGGGCTGGGGCCCAGAGAGCCTCCCAGGCCCCGTGAAAGAGCACTGGGGAGGCAGTAAAAGATTTAAAGCAAGAGCAGCATGTGTACATGGATCCTGAAACTTACATTTTGAAAAAAAAAAAATTAGCTACAGCATACAGAGTAGCGAAGCGCAGAAGCGCTCTTGCACATATATAGCTAGCCCCGTTCATCTGAGGCTACTACAGTGATCCTAGAGTGACATAAATCTGGGAGCCGGTACTTACGGGCATCGACCATGTTCCAGGAGCAGCTGCAGGTGGGAGCAGAGGTGGCGATGGGGGAGCATTTACAAATAAGTATAAGATACCTCCCAGTCCTCCCAGTTGCTGACTGCCTGGCTAGCAACAGAAGACCCAAACTTGAAAGGCTTAACCCCAACAAGAAGAGGGATAATCCCTCAGTGTAGCAGCATGGGAATTGTCATTGGCTGGGACATGTTTGATCAGCAAAAGAATGGTGCAGACACCTACAACCTGAGAATTCAGGTGAGGAGAAAAATCAGTGAGAGTTGGGGGTCCTTTGGAGGAGGCTTCCTAGATGAGGTGGGAGCTCAGCCGTTAGGGGAATGCAGATTGAAGCAGGAGTAAAGGCCCAGAGGACCACAGGAGTGGAGTGTTCTGGCAAAAGCCTGAGTGCCCAAGGCTTGCTCTGTGGTGAACCGCCCAGCTTGGCTAAAACAGAGGGTTTAGGGAGGCGAGGAGCTTGCGGCAGTGAAGCAGTTCTCCAGATGTCCCAAGATGGGGAGGCAGTGCAGCTTCCCTGGCTGCCAAATCAGGTTTGCCTGGCCTGCTTTCTCCAGGGAAGGTCCCATCAGAGGCGTCAAACCCAAGGGCTGCCAGAGCACAGCCAGGTGCATCCTGCCGGCCACCTGTCAGCTGAGCTCATCTGCTCCAGACCCCGCCCTTCACTGTGAGTCAGTGGCTGGGCTGCAGCTGCCTCCGCAGCCCTGCACCCCTGCTGGGACAGGTGGCTAGTATTTACCAAGGCCTTGTTTCTCAGCCTGGCAGCTCATGGAATCACCTGGGGGGGAAGGGGGGGGGGCTTCAAAAACTATAGATGCCTGTGTCTCACACCCAAAGATTCCATATTAAGGGGTCAGGGGTGCAGCCTGGGCTTTGGGATGTTTTAAAAGCTCCTGAAGTGAAGCCCTGTGTGTAGCTAAGGCTGAGAACTACTGAGGAGTAACAACACATCCGTTCTCAGCTGTGTTAGCAGGAGCTGTTTACAGTGAGAGACACGTCCTGAATATCTTCTAGAAGCTTACTTTCTGTATTCTCTGCCCATTTGGAAAGTTCTACATTTGCCTTCCCCTCAGAAATTTTTCTGTTTATTAGGCTTTTAAAAGGCATGTGCAAATAAATGTCATTAAAGAAGTTTGATGGGATAGTGTAAGATTTCTTAGTTTACGAATACTCTGTATATGTCTTAAGTCAGACGTTCTTCTAAATTGAAGTGGGTAGCATTTATTATATAGAAACCAGAGTATATTATACTGTATACTTAAGATCTCACTTTAGGAAGCCATGCTTTAGGCAATAAAACAGAGAGTGAACACTTTAATAAAAAAAAAATATTTTGGCATGAGGCCATATTTTTATTTGGTTGACAAGGCATTTGGAACTTATTGCCATCTTCAAAGAGATGTCTGTCACTCTTTAAACGCAGGCCAGTTCATACAAATACATATGCAAATGCTAGATAAAAAGACATGGTGAATAGAACTACATTTTATATTTCCTGTAGTCAGGAAATATTCTTTAAAATAAAGCTTTTTAAATGCAGTCAGAGAGCTCGCTTTCAAAGAAGCTATAGGGTGAAGTTTTACATAAAGTGAAAAACTAATGGCTCAATTTATGTGTGTTAAAATTTTGAGTTTCAGACCCTACACTAGTTTTTAAGAATCTGGCACACCTCTCTCGTTGTCCTCAATTTGCTTTGCCAAATTGTAATATTTTTTTTTCTGCCCAACTGTTTTACATACACAGTAAAAATTCCCCAAAGGCAGAATGACCTCCAAATGTGTTCTTAAAAATATTTTGCAAAGTCTGAAGAGAGACAGGAAAAGTAAGTGTAAAACATCTAAGAGATTTATTGGAGTCTCAGCTTGAATCCTAATTGCAAATACTTATGAAAATGTCAATATTAACATGAAATAGCTGGCAGTTTTTCTAATAAATGTAAATTGAATTAGATAGTGTGTAATTGGAAAAACGCTTGCTTTGCTTAGGCTCTCTCAAAACAAGTTTCAGACTCTGTCAGCTGCTGCAACCTTGCCCTCTAACGGCTGGAAATCGAAGGGCAAGACTAAGCATTTTTTTATTTTCCAATTTTATTGAGAAATAATTGACATACATCCCTGTATGACTAAACACTTTTGACTTCAAGGAGGATAGAAACTAAGATGAGGGAATGGCCAACCATTTGTCACCATATCAAGGGCCTCTTTCCAAAGTGTGGGGCACAGTGCAGGTGTTAGCGTGAACACAGTCTTAAAAGGCGACAGCCCGATGAGGGCTGAGGGATGGGGAGCCAAAAGCATGCTCCGTGTCTTGGAGCTTCAGAGCCATCTTCCACAGAAACGGGTATTATCTAGATGCCTGATCTTCTGAAATGCAACGGAAAGGTCAAACTCATGTCATGATATTAAAAAAT
>NW_017731391.1:3071471-3072581 GCF_001890085.2 Hipposideros armiger | reverse complement strand
TTTTATTTTCTACTGAGGTATAATGTTTAGGATCCAGACTTTTGGGAATTTCATTTCTGGGAGAATATATGCAGCATAAATTTCAATGTTTAATGACAGAAAAACCTGAAGAAAAAGACAGAAAGGAGTTTCATTAACCCTCTGCCACCACCCACCAGTAACTTAGATGTCATTATTGCTAGTCCCCCAATCCCAGAGTGGCTGCATACTCAAGAGTCTGTTTTCCTGGATCAGTAGAAGAAAGACATCGTGTTAGTGGAAAATTCAGTGCTGGAGTCTTTTTTGGAAGCCGCTCAGCTGGATGTTATCTTGTTCCTCTTCCCATGGGTGTGGTTTTCCTGGAAGTCAGTTCCTTAGTGACCACACTTAATTAATTGTAATCAATAAAGAATAGATTTATTACTCACACAATTTTGCAATGCAAAGGAAAGATGAACAAAAACTGGAGGCTGAAGGTATAATTAGGTACACATTTTGCTTTGCTTTGCTTTTAATCATGAGCAAAATATAAAAATGAAGTGTTTCCAGGTCAAGATCATCTTTGGCTAGATCTGGCCCATCTCTAACACCAAAAGCATATGTCTCCCCTCCACTTCTGTTGGACAGCCAGCTTTGACTCACTCCCTTTTGGCTGTTACAGAAGGATTGGAAAGTCCTTTGAAGTGAACCTGCACACACCTGACTTTAGAAAAGGAAAGAATCTTTTACTAGAACTCGGTACTTTGAGAGGTTTCAATCCATTCATTTAAATATAAATATGGAAGCAAGTAAGCCAAGATCCTTGAGAGGACTCTTGACTGTGGACACCTGGATGGATGATGTTTCTTGTTGAAATTTTGGATTTGAGAAGCCATGTGGGAGAACATCAAAGTGACAGACACCCCCATTCATCCATGCTCACTCTTAACCCTGTGTGTGGTCAGTGAGCGTGCTGGGTAACAGACTATTATTTCTCCTTTACTTCTGGAAACTAAGTTGAAGTGAGGGGATAAAACCTTCTCACTTGAATTGTTTTGACTTAACATGTATCTGAGACCTTAACTCTGTTTTCTCCAGCTGCTCCCTTCATTAAATTTACTCACAAGGAAATCCGTTTCCTCCTGTATTCCA
>NW_017731391.1:3067846-3071322 GCF_001890085.2 Hipposideros armiger | reverse complement strand
GCTTATTCATGGTTGAATGTAATCATTTTCACCAAAGTCTACTCAATTTCATGACAAAGCTTTTTAAAAACGGCTCCGCATTTCCTATTGCAAAGTTAAAACACAATGGAATTGTATCAACATTCTGCTAAATGTTCTATCCTCATCTCCTCTTAAAGAGGAAGGTAATCCTGTTATGACTTTTATAGTAAGATGGCTGCCCCTTCACCACCCTGCAGGGACATGAACACTCACTACCAGTTTTTGAAATAAACGAACCTCTTAAATGAGACTTATAGAAAGAATCAGCAGGCATATAAAAGAAAGTTATCAAGTTCAATAATAGGTGGAAGAAACTTTGAGGACAACAAGTCTGATATAATTATAGCAGTCCATATCTGACCACTAGTAAAAAAAAAAAAAACACCCTGTGAGATTTTAAGAAAAGTGACCTAACCCCCGTCAATAAGACTGTCCTCAACCAACTTCTATTGCTGCTAATCTTTATTTCTCCAGGTAATTATTATTCCTTGTGACTATATTTATTTCTTTTGCTTGCTAATATATTGCTTCTTAAACCCTTCAAATTATTTCATGTTGGTATATGTCTTATATTTTTAACTAAAATGTAATTGTCTCAGATAATAGGACATAATCTCCTTTTATAATAGTAGCACCCACCACAGCTCCCTGGGCAACACCCAGCCCAGCCCCACAGATGCAAAATACACAGAGCACTAGTGATATTTGCCTCTTTCCTCCACTTGCATGTGCAACTTCAGTGTATTTTGAACACCTGCAATGTGCCAGGTACTGTGAAGGGAATAGCTGTGGCAAGGTGGGCATATGTTCCTACCTCCTGCCTCTACCACTCACAAGGAAATCCGTTTCCTCCTGTATTCCATCACTAGTGAGTGGTACCCCCATCTGGTCAGTCACCCAAACAAGAAACTTGGGAGTCATCCCTGCCTGTTTTTTCTCCCCAACCCCCCAACCATTTGCTATTAGCCACGACGTAGCCTGGAATTCTCCTGAAAGAAAAGCCTCAGGCAAGGATTTGGGTGAAGGGGGTTAGAATTTGGACAGTGATCCCAGGACTGGAGGACTGGAGAGAGAGATAGGGAAGGAGGGAAGGCCAATACAAGAGGGTGTCCTCACATTGGTATGCTCAGGAAACCAACGCTTAAGCCAGCCAGGACTCCGCGAGGACAATGTAGGATTCACCCCAGAATTTTCCTGCCTGAGGAAAGAAAGAGGGGAGCACTTATTCACTCACTTCATCCTCCATTGTCATGTTTGCCCCATGAAGCCTTAATTTCCTCCCATGTGGGCTATGCACATATGTGTGCCACATACGTTCCTATGGGTGTCATGCTGAGAACAGAAGGCAAGGGATGTGTCAAGCTACCTAGGCAAGGTTGCTGTCAGGTTACTTCTGCATGAATCTTGGGGCTGTGGCAATGGCTAGAGAAAAAAGTGGCCAAGAGGACATGAGACGGGGTATAGGAGTGTCCAGCTTCCAAAACTGTTGGTTCTGCTCCCTTAACTTCTCTCAGATCAATCCCTATCAGTGGTCACCAATAGAGCCCTCATCACTTTTCACCCAGATTTCTGCAAAAAAATTCGTAACCAATCCACCTGCCTCCAACTCATCTTCTTCCCATCCACAGTCAAAGTACCCAGGATGCAAATCTGACATTGTTATTCCCCTGCTTACAACTCTTGTCTTTCCGTTCCCTAGATGTAATGTTAGCTACTGATATTAATTATTATAACAGTATCGTTATTCTTTGATCAAAAAGCATGCAATTGTGAATCTACAATTATCTCAATAAAACATTTCAATTAAAATAAGCATCACAAAGCAATAGAGAAGGGATTGGTTAGTCAATCAATAAGATAGGAAAAATAGAATGTACCTGTTCTGGAAAGGGGATATGAGAAGCTTGTTTTGATTAGCATTTATATGGGGGGAGCAGTAAGTCAGGGCTGGCAGGATGAATCCAGATTATTGAGAGTGTTGAAAGCAACAGAAAGACCTTTAGAATTCATCACAGGAGGCAGGAGGCACCAAGCTTCTTGAGCAAGGAATTAAATGACATTGTGAAGTGCTGCTTTTAAGTTATGTGTTACACTTAGAAAGACCTTCTTTACTTTGAAGCCATTAAAAAAGATTTTTTTCTGTGGTGTCTTCCAGGGTTTTTATTGTAATTCATATTGTTTAAATTAAAATCTTTGATCCATCTGAGATTTATCCTGCTGTCAGGTGTAACCTATCAGTCCAGTATGGTTTTTTTCCCCAGATGGCTAGCAAATTATTCCAACAACATTTATAGAATAATTCATCTTTTTCACACTAATCTAAAGTGTCACTTTTATTATACAACACATTCTTATTTTTGGAGGGACCTATTTTTTGACTTTTTACTTTGTTCCATTGATCGGCATCTTTACCTATAGTAGCACATTATTATATATTAAATATATATGTGTGTGAGCATGTGTGTAAACTAATATATACTTATATACTATACATTTGATTATATGCTATACAGTAATATACTTAATACAATTGTGTAATATATAATCACTATTATATAATCTATATTTTATTATTTGATAGGGTCTAATCTCTTCTTTTTAATCTTTTCCCCCAATTTGTCCTAGCTCTTTGTCTTGGTTAATTTTTTCATAGAAACTTAAAAATCTAGTTTGTTCATCACCCCTCTCCCCCTCATACATACCCAGAAAACCTTACTGTTATTAATATTTATGGGGTTTACACTAAATTTTAGATTAGAATAGGGAGAATTGGCATCTTTATGTTGTGTCTTATTATTTGAGAATGTATTTTGCTTTTCCATTTGTTCCAAAATTCTGTTATATCCTTTGAGAGTGTTTTAGAGTTTTTTTTTCATTTATGTCTTGCACAGTTCTTAAGTTTATTTATTTTACCTTTTTTGTTGTTTTGCTATTGTTCCAAACTGGTATTACTGTTATTGATTTTTGTATATTATTTTTAACTCAACCAACTTTCTGAATTCTCTTACTGTTTGTTCATAGATTGTTAGGAGATTCTTTTCAGTTCACCAGATAGAATTATAACCCCAACTAATAATGGTAATCTTTTCTTTCTTTTTCCAATTTTTAGAAATTCTGTCCAGCTGTTTTTGTTAGATCTCTAGAACTATGTTAAATAAAATGGTAATAAGAACTGGTTTCTTATAGAAGCCAGATAATTGAATCAAAAATTAAATTGCCAGTTGTCAATTTCTGTTCATTTCTAGTTTTTTGGTTTTTGTTGTTTTTTTTTCTACTGAGGTATAATGTTTAGGATCCAGACTTTTGGGAATTTCATTTCTGGGAGAATATATGCAGCATAAATTTCAATGTTTAATGGCAGAAAAACCTAAAGAAAAAGACAGAAAGGAGTTTCATTAACCTTCTGCCACCACCCACCAGTAACTTAGATGTCATTATTGCTAGTCCACCAATCC
>NW_017731391.1:3055953-3066976 GCF_001890085.2 Hipposideros armiger | reverse complement strand
TTGAACGGTGGGTTCTGTGTCTGGCCCTTCATAGATGGGCTCCTTCTGTCTCGCAGTCTTTCTTTCTTTCCATAAATACTTTGGCTCCGTGTCTTTGTCGGGTACTCATGTTCGGTCTTCCTTGGGTATCCTGTAAGAGCTTTGCACAGTTTCATGCATCTTGACTCTCCTACTTTTGCTCAATCTGATCACTTACGTTACTTAAAACTTTTGACTATTATACATGCATCACCACTATACTATTATCCTGATTTTAAGGGAAGAAGCTCTTCATTTGGTCCAATCTGCACTGAAGCCCTTTCTGTTTTTCCTTTAGCGTGTCTCTCAGCTTTGCTCACTTTCTCTCTTTTGCTACTGCCAACAACAGGTCTTAATGATTTTCAACTCCACAACAGCCTCCTGACTAATCTCCCCTGATGCCAGTTACTCTGCCTCTTTTTCACCTTGTGCAGCGCTGCCAGATTCATTTTCCAAAGCAGCGCTTCACATCACGTCATTTAATTCCTTGCTCAAGAAGCTTGGTGACTCTTGCCTCCTGTGATGAATTCTAAAGTCCTTCCTCTGGCTCTCAAGACTCTCAGTAATGTGGACTTATCCTGCCAGCCTTGATGTATTGCTTTCCCAAATAAATGCGAATCAAATCAAGTTTCTCAAGACTTTCCAGAACAGGCTCATTTCCATTCCCATTCCCATTCTTTTCCTTATGTTGCTTAGAAGTTTCCAGAAGGGGCAAGCTGGAAAGCCTTCTTCTCTTTTCTCTCTCCATCCATATCCTATCCATCCTTCACAATCTCATCTCCAGTCTCTCTTGATCCCAACCTTTGGGGTGATGCCTCTTTTCTAGAAGTCCACGTCCTCGTGTGCTCTGCCTTATCTCTTACTCTCGAGTTCACACTATGTTCCAGGTACTGTTTAGTACTTGAAAACTTAATTTGATCTTAACACTACAATCTTATAAGATTATTATTATATTATTATGATCTCATTTTGGAGATGAGAAGTCTGGTGTTCAGAGAGGTGAAGGCATTTGCCCAGAGTTAGTTACATCCATTAAGTGATGGAACTCGGATTCACATCCAGGAAGTCTGGCTTCTGCGCAGAACTGCCTCTTTTCGTCCTATGTGACTGACTCTCTAATTGGTTCCTTAGTCCTTCCCCAGCCTGTCAGCTTCTGAAAGGCAAATAGCATCTTCCTGGCTTTGTGTACATTCATTCATTACATACATCATGGAGCCCATGATGTAGGAAGGTCTTAATAGCACTCGGTGCACAAAGGCAGGGAACTTATTCGTCTTATTCCCAGCATTCTTTCAACACCTAAAGCAAAAACACACAAAGAAACCAGGGTCTGACATATAGTAAGTGCTCAAAGATTGTTGGCTGAATAAATGACTAAATGCGTATTTGATCGACTCATGGTTTGACAAATATGTAATCATGTCTGTGCATCTTTCTCAAGTTTTTTTCATTTATATAAATTTGCATATTTGTATTTTACATATAAGTCTCTCAGTTATCTCCAGGCCATCCCTGATGATTAAGCTGGATTATTTTCTAGACTATAAAATGGATGCTTAGTTGTCCTCAACTGAGGTAATTATTGCCCTTATAGATCTGAAGGGTTTCAGAGTTCATCTCCCTATTAGAGCTGAAGAAATTAAGTTACACCAATTTAATTAAACTAATATTTTATTATCAGAAGCAAAAAGACACACTTCTGTTAGGTTAATCTTAACAAATAGTACTTTCAAACTTGAGGCCGATAGCTTATTTATATTGTAAGTAAATAAAATGGTATCATTAGTCTGAAAAATCTTCAAAATTTAATTTTCACAAATATATCATCCTTGTGAGAAAGCTTTTCTAAACTGGAAGAAGGCATTATTTGTTTTATACCCTCCCTACATCTGAAAAGTACTGTGGTCTCCACTTTTCATCCCGTGTTGATTTTAGTGTTTTTGATAAAAGACACCTCATTTAATTCTCTCTAAATGTTATTAGTGGAACTCAGATTTCTGCAGAGCACAATCTGTATTTAATTTATTTGCAAAGCCACATTTAGCATTGAGAATTTTAAAATTCAGTCAAAATAAATGATTTCACATCAAAGGCTGTATTAGCACCACGTTTTCAAGGGGCTTTTTTTTGTGAAATTCAACACGTCTCGTTAAGTCTACAAGTCTCCCAAAAATGTGCTGTTCTCTAAGATAGCCTTATTCGTCTCATTTTGCAAATGACAAAGTTGTGGCAATAAGCAATTAAAGCTATCTACCAAGATCTATTGTAATGGAGTCCTACTGGGTAGGCCCTTGACTTATGATCTAACCGTTGTTGGTAAATTGGAAGAAAAGGCTATTAACCTAATAGGAAAGAAAATGATCAGCAAGGAGGACGCCAAATGTAAGAACAAGATTTGTCATCAGGGCCCTTTCCCATGGGGTTCCAGAGAGGTGAGGAAAGAAAGAAAGGGAGTGGGGGAGGGAAGGAGGGAAGGAGGCAAGCTTCAGCCAGTCATTGTATTTCAAGGGAGAAAAGAAACATGGAAGTTATCTTATCCACTCATTTGAGTAGTTAGGATGAACATTAAGATTGGAATGCCACATGGAGTTAGCCCTCATGATGCTATTGACTACAAAAGCTAAGCCAAATCGGATGTTCATCAGAGAAAGTGAATTTAGGAAACAGAATGTCAGGAACAAATTAACAAAGTATAGGAAGGTCTGAAAAGGGTATACATTAAGTTCTGAAACAAAATTCTAGAGCCCAGAAATGACGGTTGTCTCCTAAACTTTTCCAATCTATTGCCCACCAATCTGCTTACTATGTCAGCCTAGTCCTAATCTCATGCCTGCTCTGAAAGGGAGGACATAGTCACCTCAACCCCGTCACCTCCACACACGCATACATATCCCACACTCATACCCTCACAGCGATGAAAATTTCAAGCTGTTTCTTTTTTAAGTTAAATCCTTCTTCCTAGGTTCTTTGATTATACACAAAGCTGATAGGTTTAGCATTTTGTTACCAACGTCTTTTAATGAACCTGCTCATCTGCAACTGGTTACGTGCATCTTATGCATAAATGTTTGGACTATTTATAATCTGATATGGTTGATTCGTTTTCATTCTTTCTTTCAACAAATGCTCATCACTTACTCTGTAGCCAGCGCTTTGGCAGATTCTGAGAATTCAGTAATGAAAAACACAGATGTGGTCCCAGCCTTCATGGCGTACATAACCTATCAGGGAAAACACATTAAACAAAGAACTGGGAGAGGTAGTCAGACTGTGGGAACAGTATGTACCTAGGTCAAGAGTCCCAGGTACTACAAGGATCTCATATGGATGAATTTTAGAAAGCAGAGTACAGGGGTATGATATGAAGATGGAAAGGTGGAGAGGGCTAGATCACTGAAGACCTTAAGAGACATCATAAGTATGTGGGAGTTTATACTGAGGACAATGAAAAGTCGTAGATTGAATTGCGATTAAGTAGGGGATGGGAGAATGACATGACAGGATCTACATTCGAAACCTTATGCAAGGGGAAAATCCTTGGTTTAGAGCAAGGTAAATTATTTTGGTTTAGAATAGGGTTGTCATGGTAGAGGAGACAGAGGAATGGATAGATTAAGGCACATCTATGAGGTAGAATCAGCAATGGCTTTCTGAGTAATTGGATGTGGAGCCAAAGGAGAAGGAGTAGTTAAGGAAGAGCCCAGGTTTCTGGTTGGAGCAACCCGATGGATTGTACTGCTGAGGGTGGGGAAGGAAGAGACAGAGGGAAAATAAGTTCTTGCTTTGGATATGCTGAGTTTCAGGTGCCTGAAAGAGACATCCAGCAGGCAGGAGAGAGGGCTGGGCTGGATATATGGAATTGGAAGTTATCAGTATCCAGAGGGAGGGTGAAATATATATTCTGTGAGGGGGGAGATCTCTGAGATTCTGTGAGATCATGTCTAGAACAGTGGTGCCCTTGGGTTCTAACACCAGGGGCTGGTATGAGCATCAGTGGACAGGTGAGGAGGTCATGTCCATGAGGCTTCCTGGAGGAGGTGACACCTGAGTTGAATCTTGGAGGATAAGTAGAAGGTAGCCAGGCAGAAAGGGTATAACTTGAAACAGCTTGATGCACAGGAAGAACTAAGGGCACAGTGAAGGTTGCTGGGGTATAAAGTATGAAGCAGGAATTACCCAGCGCTGAAACCCAAGAACAGACAGCTAGGCGAGCCTGCACTGTGCGCCAGTTCCCTAGTTCATTCCGTCTGTTTAAAAAACAGCAACACGACTCCCTTAAGGACATCATTTTGTTGTGTTCTTCTCAAAAAGACTGGCAGGGGATGCATCCCTGGTCTCTAACCTGAAGGGTCAGACCTACCAGGTGCCCACGCTGCCCCATGCTCCCTGCCTCCTCGCAGCACACCCCAGTCCATGCCACTTCACCAATTCATCTCAGCCTTTGTTTGTTTGTAAAGCCACTCCTCAAAGGGGATTTCTGCCTGTTCCTGAAGATGCATTTCCTTCCCTCCTCCTCCCCCATGTTGCCCTCTGTGTCATATAATTCACTGGTAATTCACTGGCCCATCAGATGGCAGCTCAGAAGCTCGCACTCTCTCCCACCCATCTTCCAACACCCCTTTACCTCCGATGAGTGAGCCAAGCCATGAGTTTTAGAGCTGCCTCTGCTCCTTTTAGAGTGGCCCTTCCCGGAAATGTGGGAACCCCATCAGTCCTCCATCAGCCAATAAAAATGAGGTAATACATGTTCAAAGGCTTTGAAAAGACAAGAACCATGTAATCCATAATGTTGTTATTGTGATCAACTGAGGCCTCTAGACCTCTGAAGGAGCTACTTCTGGCTTTGTGGGAACTTCATGAAGGGGAAATTTGTTGACTTCAGTAAGTGCCCCCCCAAAGAAAAACCTTGGTTAAAAGGTTTAAAAGGTTCAAAAAGAATTATGGCAGTTAAGGAGGGAAGAACAGAGAGTGAAAAATTGCAGTCAAAATTTCAAAGCCTTGAAGGAGGTCTATAACCACCAACATAAATCCAAGTCCTGGGTCTTTATTACTTTTTACAAACTGCATTAGCATTTTACTCACACTTAAAGACTGATTCGATGGGAGGCTAGGGCATTAAGGAAAAAAAGATAACCATGAAGGGTAGAACTTTAAAGAAAAAAATGTAACCCATGAGACTGTTACTAAAATAAAAGGAAAACAAAAATGATTGGACTTTATCCTTGTTCAGCTAAACTGAAAACAACTTGGATTGCATTAACAGAAGCATCTGTTCTACCACCAGCAAAAGGAGACAACATGTGTCCCCCCCAGCTCTGTCATGTGTCTTTCCAGATGAGCAGATAACTCATTCAATTAAGGCAGCCACATTCACTCTTCCAAAAAAGGAGGGCCTATAAAGCTGAGACACCAAAGCCCATGCAGGGCCATCACCCATTCTAATTTGAGAGGTGAAGGTGCTGTCTAACCTTCAAGTCTCTTCCTCAAATACAAGAGTTAATAAAAAGTTACCAGTTCATACGGCAAATAACAAACTTTCCTGAGCTTTTTGGTAACCAAATGAGTTTTACTTTATTAATTCCATCCCTCCCCATTTGTAATTTAGATGGAAGAGGATCTAAGTCCATGAAAATCCAACTGAAGAAACATTGGCCTCTTTTGGAAGAAATATCACATTTAAATATTTTTTTTAAAAATAAGTGTTTAGGGTAAGAAAGTTCAAAGACTTTTCCTTCCTTTGTTCTTTTTAATATTTTATTTGGAATTTGGCTTTGCAGTGAGGACAATCCACAGTAAGAAAAATAGGCCTTCATATAAAAATACTGAAAAGAGCTATACACCAAAATATTTTTCGCCTTTTCTATTATATTTTGATATTCCTTATGTCTTTTATTTTTAAATATTTATATCTGTGTGGCAGATTTTTGGTTACTATTTATTTTCTGTTTTTTGCTTAACTACATATTCTATAAAAAACTTGGGTTGATTTTGTAATAAAAATATTTGAGGCTATAGGTTTGATGCCAATGAGATGTTTCTTGTTTTTGAATGTGAATAGTTAAGCAAATCAATGCATTAAGATTGACAGGCCAAAGAAAACCTTCAGTGATAAGTTAACTGGATGGTAGGTTTCCATTGAGGTGTTTGGCCTCTTTCACCTGACACCAGGGTGTTTTCTTAGATAAAATTATAATCCCAGATAGTCAGACTTTCAGATTCATATTTTCCATCTTAGCCCATAGGAGCTTTACTTTAAGAATTTTGCAAAACATTCTGGCTTCTGTTTCAGTGCTTTCTCTGTGGAAGCTGGTAGGCAACAGTAGTAGACACTGACCATCCCCAGGCCCTCAGGGATCGGTGCTAAGAGGGTATTAATAGAGTGAGAAGTTCTTTGAAAGCACCAACTTCTTTCTAAAACAATTTGGAGTAAACAATGAGACTAGCTGCAAACTACAATATTTATAAGAAGTGTAAATATCGGAAATCCACATTGGTGTTCTATTAGGAGTCTGACCTAGAAATGGAAAGAGAGAGGGTGCCAAGTAGACTCAGTAGGATTTGAAAGTTAGTGGTACTTCCTCATTCACTTAGGAAATACTGGCTGAGCATCAACTCTGGGCCAGGCACTCATCTAAGCCCTGGCACAGCAGTGACCAAAACCAAGACCCACCCCTCTTGGAGCCGATAGCCTAGCAAAATGAAACAGACAGTAAACAATCAGACGAATAATATATAGTATGTCAGGTGGTTACAATGGTCCATGGATAAATTCCAGGAGAGTCTATGAACTGCAATAGAGGGAAAAAAATGCATCATTTTTTTTTCATCAGCTCAGCATTTCCGTGATTTTTTTTTTTAAGATTTTTATTGGGGAATTGGGGGGATGGGAACAGTGCTGGGGAATTGGGGGAAGGGGAACAGACAAGTTGCTGTCGTCTTGCTCTTCAGTCTAGTTGTGGAGGACATTGCTTCACTGGCCCAGGCTGGCACCATCATTGCGCTCTTCCCAGATGAGGCAGATCAGTTGCCGGCTTCTGGACGGCCGCTCACTGCGGCTGCTGGCCGCTCATGCTGGCTGCTGGCTACACACGGTAGCCCATGGCAACCCACTGCAGCAGGGGCTGCAGCCTACGCCGTCGCCGGCGACTCACGGCAGCGCAGCTCCAGGTTGAGCTGTTGTTCAGTATCTTAGCTGTGGAGGGCAGTGTCACTGGCCCTCATATGTGGGATCTGAACCGGGGCCCTCTGGCGTCCCAAGCCAGTTCTCAACCATTGCGCCACTTGGCCGGCCCTGATTTTTTAATATAGGCAATAAACGACAGCAGTACCTACAACATCACCAATAGAATTCATAGACATTTTATATCAATTACTATTTTTGGAGATATCTCAAAATAATCATTCACACTACCATAATCCTTGGATGGATAAAATGGTAGATAGGTGACCCACCGAGAAGTCTTATTTAATACATTTAACAAACACATATAATATTTACCACAGCTTTTTAGTATTTTGATAAATAATTTAATATATTTGGCTTTCTTTTTAATCCTCTATGTTTTATTTTATACATTTAAGCACAATTGATTTGAAAAATGACTCCTTAGACTCCACCAAACTGCCAAGAGTTCAACAGCAGGAATACTGTATGCAAACTTCCCATAACTGTTCATAGGGTTTAAAAAGATACGTACTCTAGAGTTGATATTTGGTACACTTAATCATTTTTACTGCTCCATCAAGGATTTTCTTAAGGGGAATTTGTTTTATTGTGAATGTGTGCGGTGATGAAGAAGAGAGCAATGGCGTCTAGTCTGGTTTGGCCTACTGTCTTGATTCACATTAACGAGCCAGCCATTTTACCACCAGTTTTGACCCCATCAAAAGGGCAAATAATACCTTAGTTTTATTATTATGGAAGTACTTTTGATCTTGTGAACCCCTGAAAGGGTCTCATAGTCTTGCCAGGGATCTGCAGACCCCAGTTTGAGAACCACTGTGCTACATGAAGTGGCAAGTGTAGAAATTCTTTCAGGCACTTGAACCACCCAACGGATTCTATTTACATAAAAATTTTGTGGATGGTGGTTGTAGTTTGCTGTCCAATTCTTTGAAATAGAAGTTTTACCTAAACTTTTAAGGGGAAACTTTAAAAATCTCAAGTCAAAAATAATCTTGTTGATGTTTTTTTGATGGCCCGAAAGAGCCCAACACTGTAACACGGATCAGGAAATACATCCTACAGCAGAGACGTGTGGTTCTACTCAAGAAAAAAAATACCCAGTGCAAAGGGGATCTTCACCTCTTTCATTTATGAACCCCTGTAGCATCTAGTGAAGCCTTTAGACCCCTTCTCAGACTAATCCCTTTAAATGTATGAAATAAAATCCTTAGGATTACAAAGAAATCCAGTTATATTGAAATACAGTTATAGTCCCAAACCCGTTTGGTGGGCCCTTTTTACTCCAGGTTGACAGCCACCTGCATCCCCTCGACCTAGTGGCAAAAACACCTGAGGGTGTCACTTGTTCTTTAATGTATTTGTTTCCAGGGCAATTAACATCTCAAATCCTCAAGTCCTGAGTGTCAGTAAGATAGATTTCTAGACCTAATGAGTCCAGGGCAAAAATGTGGAATAAGAATGAGTTTCTCCTCCCCCACCCATAAGACTGAGAGGCACATGTCTCCTGCTAAATATAGACGCTTTGGGATGGAGAATGACCATAAGCTGGAGGTAGGAAGACTTGGGCACCTCTGCCAAATGGTCTAGGACTATCGAGAATTCTCCACGGGGACTTTTCTAAAACTTTCGTTACTCTTTATGGGGAAAAAAATATTTTTATATCAATAACTCCCTTTTTTGTCTCTGCTTCTTAAATCAAACCAGCATCCTTAGGCTGATTAAATTTTGAGAAACTATCTAACCCTTAGTGCTAAAAGTTAACAAGCAAAAATTTACAGTCATGTGGTTACCTAAAGAGTGAAGTCAATAACAGCCCCATAGTGAAATTTTCCATTCTCCTGGTGAAAGGTTTGTGAATTATAGAGAAACAACTTTTTTTTATCCTCCTGCATAGAAGAGAATGTTTGTGCTGATAATTGAAAACAGCCAATAATCCAAAAATCATCTATTTTTAGTCTTGGAATTAATAAAAAGTACTCCAGCATCGTGATCTCCGATTGTGTTTTTCTTGGGCTAATATTGACATGAAGTCTTATTCTTTGACTTAAGGGTGGAGAGGTAGTTGGTGGTTTGAAAATATCCCAAGGTAGGAAGCCAACCTGTGATTTTAAATTTGCCACAAATAATCCGCCAGGTGGATAGTCACCACTTCGTTAGTCAAGGGTTTCATTGTGGGCTTAATAGTCCTAGTAAGTTTTCTCATGCAGGAAACCGTGCTCTCTCTAAACCACAGCTCCCCTTCCTGTCCCCACCAGCAGGCTGTTTTAGTTTGGACCCTGCTCTCCTTGTGATTTTCACTGCATAGTTTTTCTGCAGGGGTGAGTTGAATCATCAAGGCTTTGCACTTCCATGACTGCTGTATCCAACATTACTGAATCCTTCGTAGCCCTTCACGTGTTCAAAATTCACACCACGTATGCATGCCTACAGTTCTCACGGTAGTTTATAAAGCATTTTCAAATACTTTTTTTTTAATCACCCCAGCCATCCTGTGAAAGAGGTATTACTATCCTTATGGTATAGGTGAGGAAACTGATGCTGAAAAAGGTGAAGTACCTTGCCCATCGTAATCCAGTCAATTAATAAGAAACCAAAACTCAAAGCCAGAACATCTGATGACAAATCCAGTGTTTTCTTCCTTGTCCCACAGCTAGCTCTTATCTGCTCTTGTCTCAGTAGAAATCTCACTTGTCCTTTATCTACCAATGTTATTCTTATCAGAAACATAATACAACAAATTATGAGGTCTTGTATTTTTTCAGGGAGTGCCCAACATTGAAATGGCTATGGCTGAAGACAGAGGAACATAAACTGGAAAACTAGGAGTCATGTTTGACCTGCAGACATGTTATGCTTCACTCACAATTTTTGTTTTGTTTTGATACCAACCTTTAAGAATTCAGAGGTTTCACCCAACAATCCAAATTGCTAGCTTCTCTTGAAAATGGGGCAATCCTGGCACAAATCCCATGTGGCAGTGATCGGACCCATACTGAACAACATCAGGCCCCTTGAGACAGGAAATGTGCTTTTCCAATTTGCTCCAGGCTTCTCCCTTGCACAGTGTACCCAGGCACAGGGCCCCATTCATACACTCATGTTACCTGACAGGCGTTTGTGGGCATTAGTGTTTGCTACCCCTGCTCTAGAACATGAATTCCGGGGGAGCCGGGCAAGGACTATATATAACACAGTGTCTGACGTGCTTTGGGAGCCCAGGAAGGGCAGTGTTGAATGACTGCTACGGATCTTGTTACATTTATTGAGTGTTATACCTTGAGCTTTGAAAGTGTTTATCCTGATCATTACAAAAATTGGTTCTAACCCCGTAACTTATTATGGTTGATTGTGGCTTAATAGAGCGTTCATAGGGGAAGAGAAAGAGACACAAACAGAGACACAGACACAGAGAGAAATAGCCCCTCTCAAATATATTTAATCAATTTTTCACCAGGAAGACTCTGCTTTCCCTCCGATACATTCTTTCATGTGTGTGTCTAAATGATAAAAATATTTAAACACTGAGTCTATGGAATTGACCTTGTCACCACTGGTGCAACTCCCATATATTTTAAATTGAGTTTATAAAATATTTGCTTTTCTTTGCCTTTGGTTCTCAGTTTGATAGACTTAGAGGAAAGTCGATCTAGAAAATGTTTTAGTAGTTCTTCATTTCAATAAGTGCTATACTTATATATGTTGAAATTGTTAGAGTGATATGAATTTTTTCATTATTTATATAGAGCCTTGGTCTGATCCATGGGCAGATAATAAATTTTGAAAGGGAAAAGAATATCAATAAGAGCAAGAAAAAGGTAA
>NW_017731391.1:3029807-3055423 GCF_001890085.2 Hipposideros armiger | reverse complement strand
AGGCAATGCTTAGTCACTCATGATAACAGAGTATTAAGAAATTGAAACTCCTAGTTAATCTAAAATAATCACCCTGAACAGTTTCATCTGCTCTTTGTTAAATCTGTTGTGGATCCTTTACGACCTTCTGCGTTGGGACTATGGGGTCACAGAGAAGCGAGGCTGTGGGCCTAAAAAAATCCACAAACATGCTGTTTATACCCTGGATAACCAGAAGTTTAAAGTGTGATTTTTGTGGTTTTGGCCTCTTATGCCAAAACAATTAGGGTATTGGATATAAAAGAAAGAAAAAGGAGCTCTGAACCTCTTTAGCTGAGAAGGCAAAATCATCAACATTTTAGGAGGCTAAGCAGTTTCTGTGGCTTTTAGAAACTTGTGTGGCCCAAAGGGGTCATAAATAATTTTTATGGTATAATACCCTTAAAGGACATATTTGGTTTCCCAGGAATTCCTGCCATTCTTACACTCACAAAGGTTCATGGTGGTTGAGAAAATCTGTTGGAGCCTGATTTTTCTGCTCAGTACTGCCTTCAGGAAATACTGGACAGTGTTGAGACTCGACCTATCACTGGGGCTTTTTTAAATGGTGAAATGAACAAATTTGAGGTAATGATTCATTTCTATCCACTTCATAATTCAACTTTTACATAAAACCTGCACTGGTCTTTCTGATCTCTGTTTTACCAGAGCCTTTGGCTTCTGGTGTTACACAGAAAGGCGTCAAAAGTTAAAATTTGTTTCCATGGTTATATTAAGATCTACAATGGTAAAACTGTAAACCCCATAGGAGCCACTGACAATCCATTCAAATGATATTACACTGCCACCCCCAACAGAAAGCCAACATAATGGTGACCCGTTCATTTTCTATGTGACTCATAGGAAGGAGGGGGTTAGGCCTCTCTATAAACCTGACCTCCTACTTATTTTAAGACTTTGATCAGCATCTCAATATTAGTCATATTAGAGGGACAGGTAGTCCCATTGCCTGTAAGCTTCCAAATATTTCAGCATATCCCCCTCTGTGAAGGCTGCTGCCCTCCATGCACTGGGCAGAAGAGCCCTGGGCTCAGGGGGCTGCTGTGTATCTGGTTAACCAAACCAGTACTTTCAGAGCTCACAGCAGAGCTGCTAGTGGCAGAGGTCAAGCCACATGGCTCTTTCTGGGCCTTGGAGACTGGAATGACAAAAATGCCAAAGTCATTCTTCTAAGTGAAGCCCACATTTGGAGTACCTTTTCTAGCAGGGAGTAGGTTATAGGTCATTTAATGACATGTCAGTCATGCAGATGTCTACTGAAAATAAAGTATCCATTATGATATATCTTTATCTACAATATCATTTAAGTACTTTCTGTATAAAATTTATCAGTACTTGCATTCTGGGTTTCACTCTGCTGGTGAATTTTTTATGACGTTGTTTATTGCAAAACAGTATTGTCTTCCAAAAGCTTTTATCAGATTCCCATGGTGATGTGCTAGACATAGGCAAAGCACAATTCAGATTAAAATTTCATCATCTTCAAAGGCTACGTTTATGAGCTGTGAGAGAGCACCTGCCTGGTCCTGGGTGGGTACCATAATATAGAAAGGAGACATGAAGCTTTTTTGCAGACGTTTAGAGTCTATATAATACTCTTAAAGAATATGTAGAGCAAAGATTATGTCATTTTTGTATTCATGGCATACTTCAGATATTGGAGTTTTGGCAACGCACTTGAAGCGATTAATGGATTCAAAGAAACACCATTCTAATAAAGTCACTACTACACTGTATTAATGTCTTGCAAGGTCTGTAAGAAGAATCATCAGGAAACACACTATTTGATGTCCAGCTTAAACTATGCATTGGCCCTGTGTTCCCTGACACACTCATGAAGCAAAAATTATCACATTTCAATAAACATGTGGTCTTCCTTTGCTGCGGACTTGACATTTTACCAACTCTTTTTCAAACTCTCACTTAGCCAGATGCATTTCTCGTACTCATCATCCATACCTCTGCACTCAGTATTTCTTCTGGTAGACCTCCCTGTAAGAAGAAAGAGTGAATAGCCCATACAGGACCCCCAGTCAAGATGGTGTAGTGATTTCACACTCCTTGGCCACAAACACATAGCAATGATGGATAGAATATTAAAAAAGGAAAGCCAAAGGATTCACCAGGTTAACAAATAAGATCATTCCCATGTCTGGAACAATACCATAGTGATGAGCAGTGGTAAAGTCACAGGCCAGCTGGGCTCTGGCTCAAAATCAGGCAGTTGCAGCAAGGATTTGGGCTCCTACAAGGTAGAAGGGACTAAAAGTGCTCTCCATCAATATAGAGGCCAGAACCAGGCTCGGTGCTTTAAGGGACTTGGGTGGGGAGCCACAATTACCCTCTCCCTCAAGCAAAGGAAGCTAAACAAAATGACTGCTGACCTGTCACTGGAAACTATGGCTTTATAAAAGTCTGTGGACCTAAGGTGGGAAAATAAAGCTACAGCCTCAAAAGTAGGAAATGAATTAAATCTTGCTGTTTGGTAATCAGATCTGTAATATTCCCATTGTTCCCATAGGATGAGAACTATAAATCAGACCTGGTTCTGGATGAAGTGCCAGAAGTCCGGATGGTAGTAACCACTAGGGAAGGACAGAGATAGGGAGGGAGGGAGGAAGAGATACAGGGAAAGGAGGAAGGGAGGAGAAAGAAAGAGAACAAGAGACAATGAGAATGAATCTCCTACTCAGAATGAACCAACTGGCCAAACATTCTAAGCACATGAAAAAATATCTAATACCAAGAAAGACAGGCAAAAAAAATCTATTGGAACATGAATTCATTCCAGATAGCTCAAAGGAACAATCTGACAAAGGTTTTAAAATAAGTATGGCTCAGATGCTGAAAAGATAAAAGAATAAATAACTTCCATTAAAAAAATAGCAGGAAATTATGAAACAAACAACAACAACAACAACAAAAACATGAAACAAGAACTTGAGGATATTGAAAAGAATTAATTATAAAACTTAAAAATGAAAAATATGTTCATTGAAATAAAAAACTAAGAAATGCAATCAACTCTAAACTGAATAGCGTTAAAGACAAAATTTATGGATTAGAAATAGTTATGGAACTGACCAAAAATTCAAATCAGATAGATAAAGATAGATAGATGACAGACTAGATAGATAGATGATAGATAGATAGATAGATAGATAGATAGATAGATAGATAGATAGATAGAAGATAGAGTGAGCAGTAGTTAAGAGATTTTAAAGTTTCAACAGTCATTCATTAGGAGTTCCAGAAAAAGACAATGGTGAACTGATAGAGAAGAAATATATAAGCTTTTAAAGGATAGACTACTCTAAAATTAGAGATGTGATTCTTTAGACTAAAAGTGTACCATGAGTAATAAACAAAATTAAATTTACACTGAAATACTTTAGAGTGAAACTGCAGCATATCAAGGAAAAGGAAGAAAAGCAGATGACCAATTAAGAACCATAATTAGTCTGATAGCAGATTTCTCATCAGCAACAATAGAAACCAGATGACAGTAGAATAATATCTTCAAAGTGCTGAGGGGAAATAATTGTCAACCTAGGATTTTATATCCAGCTAAACAATCATTCTATAGACTTTTTCAGACATAGAAAGATAAAGTTAACTACTTACAGACTTCCCTAAAAACACTATGAAAAGATGTATTATAATAAGCAAGGAAGGTGTAGAACACAAGAAGCAACAGCCACTGATTAAAATACATTAGTAAAATGAGTTAAATATTGAGTCCTAAAAGTTTTTTGTGTTAAAAAAGGGTTAAAATTAGACAACAGTGATAAGATGGGGTAGGTGGTGTTTAATGGCTAAAAGTGCTAAGACCCTTACAGGTTTGGGAAGGAATATAGAAAAACCAAATTGCTTTAGGCTTTATTTTAAAAAATGTAATCAATTTTGAATGTTAAAAATTTTAAAGTAACTTTTCCATCAACTCTTCTTTCTGACCACCTATTTAGTAATGATTTTTTTAAATTCTGTACCCCTCCTTAGGACCTCGCAAGTAATGAGAGTATTTAAGTTGCATTGGTATTTTTTAAGCTGTCAGAACCATATATTTGGGGATAAAATTCTTAGAATGTTGAAAATTGTAAGGGTAATCATGAAAATAGTAGAAATGTAATTTTTAGATTCTAAAGCAGTAGATAATAGGGTATTATTAAAAACTTTATTAAACCAACAGAGGACATGAAAGGAGAAAAAAGAAGCAGAGAAAAAGAATAGCAAACTGAAAATACAAAGTAAGACATAGAAATAAATCCAAATATATCAATAATCACAGTTGCAGTAAATGATCAAATTTATCTATTTTAAATGGAGGGGTTACCTATTGAAAATAGAGAGGCTAGAAATAATGGGATGGAGAAAGTATTTTTAAATACTAGAAGTTTATAACATAAGACAAATTTTAATATAAGGCAAAGGCATTAATAAAAAAGGACACCACAGGGCCAGCCGAGTGGCTCAGTTGGTTAAGAGCTTGCTCAAGAGTGCGAGCTCTGGGCAACAGGGTTGCCGATTTGATTCCTGGCCGGAGCTGAGCTGCCGCTGAGCTGCCAACAGGTGGTAGGATGGCTCAGCTAAAAAAAAAAAAAAAATGGGAGAGGGAACACCACATACAAATAAAGGGAACCAGCTACCAAGAAGATATTCTGTATAAATATTAGTAAGATTGCATATTATAAACTACAAATAAAGAAAGACAGACACAATTATTTGTTAGCTACTTGGGACCACGGTGCTTAACATGATACCTTATATACAATTAGATGCCTTAATTCATAATATAACTAAAGAATCTTAACATTGGTTTGTTGAAGATTTCAGCTTGAATTGTTTAAACACAATGAGCAACTGATTTTGAGCTACCCCAAATTAAGAATCTCTGAAATAAAATTACATTAAACCATATTGTGACATCATATATGTAAACTATATAAGAAAATTCTAGGTGGGAATTTAAAGTTAGAATCCCAAGTAAAGTTCTACCTTGGTTTCATTTCTAAAGAAATGATAGCCCTACTCAACCTCTTTTTCCTCAGTATTCCATCAACTAATCACTTAATTCAGTCCTCAATAATATATGATTCTGTAAAATTTATGCCCAAAACTTTTTGTCAAGATAGACTCTCATAAAATGCCCCACTTGTATAAAATGTAAGGTAGCCAAATGGTTTCTTAAGTAACTCCCACTGGGGCTAACCTCTGCTTAAAGACATTCTTTGTACTAATGTTCCAGACATCATATGTTGAAGGAAGGAAAATGATGATTAGCCAAAAAAAACTATAATTATGGGAACTAATGACTGATAACATAGTCTACTTTTACTTTTGAAAATGTTTGTATGCATACAATACCGGGTTGGGCCCAGCGTTTTTACACTAGAATCTGTAGGCATTTATCTGCTTAATAAAATAACCACACAATCTGGCAAAATTCTGCATACTTGGCAGCCCTTTCTGCCCTGGAGCCTGGAACAGCATTGGACCCAGCAGGTCTGGCTTTCAGAAAGTTCAGAGAGCTGAATTTGGGAAGCCTGCCCAGCACCCCACCTGGGAGCAGTGTGCCTTCCTGAAAGCCAGGTTGATGTCCTGGCTTTTTATAAGCCCAAAGAGCCTCTATTCATTCACAATGGAAAGTGAAAACTAAAATAACTAAGGAATTGACACTGTAGACCAAAATTGCAATAAATTAAATTTCTTTTTAAACAAAAGATGCCACGTAGTTTAAAAGACATTTTTGACAGAATGTAGATGCTACGGAGCACTTCACGCTGTTGTATACACGAGAAACCCACTCTTCCCCTTGTGAACATAGGTTTGGTAGCCCCCTTTTTCCTTAAAGGGTAAAGCAGGGGGAAGAGTGGAACTCTCAACAGCCTGGACCCTAGGAAGGAGAGGAAGAGGAAAAATGCTTTCTCATATTTTTGTTTTTTTCCACAAGGTGCTCTTTAATCGTAGGACCAAGCAGTCATGACCTAGTTAGTGAGATCAGACTTCCTGGGTCCTACAATCAGAACCACCTGCTCATATAGGGCAAGGGGGGACCAGCGTGATGAGGTGGGATGCAGGACCCTCAAGTCCACATTGGAGCATCATCAGTCCAGCAGGCAGAACATGAGTGGCAGTGGGCAAGTTGCACTGTAGTGACACGAGGACGTGCCAGTGGACCCCAAAAGATGCCCCAGAATTCAGAAGTAGACAATATTAAAAGCTTACACTCATAACAGAGCCTGGTGACATACCTGATACTCAGAAGCAAGATACTATGCCCTAGGAAAAGCAAGTCAGAGTGCCTGCTTCTCAAATCTATAGGAACTGGAGGTACTAAGGAAGCTACTAAGACAGAGGCTCAGACACAGGCAGTGGACCTGTCAGTGACCTTGGCTTCAGTTACCAGAAGTAGATAACTGAGTGGGCCTGTGCCTTGGAAACAATGAACAAGTACAGTGGTCAGATGGGGCCCAGGGATAGGATCATGGTAGCTGTTCTAATATCTTGAGCCTCTGCATGCTGACCTGAAACAAAGATTTTCAGATTTAGACTTGTTTATCAAATGAAATCTTATACAAAACCCAACACACCTCGGCAAAGCACAGCTCTTCTGGCTTGGGAAGCGCTGGGCGTCCCGGAGCTCCGCCCATCTGACACACCCTCCCCTACCATTGACCTGTGTGTACCTCGACTTTCCCTTTTACTGGAACTCCTTAAATCCCTCCGTTCTGGGCCCAGAATTAGCCACAGGACTGGAGAAGGTTGATGATGAAAGATTGTGGAGTGAATGAAAAATATACTGGAGACTTTACATATTTTATCTCATTAAATGAACAAAGTTCAGGGATCACGGTCAACTCAATGAGAGGTGGGGAGATTTTTTTCTAAATGGGGACTGTGGATGCTGAGGGTGCCACAAACCACACCATGTAAGTTGTAGGTACTTTGTCTACTCAAAAGGCACACCAGGAGTCACCTTGAACTTGCTGTCAGATCCTCAACTCTCCTCCAGCTTCTGGGGCCATTCTTTCTCTACATGTGGGCTGGAGTGTGCTAGCCCTCGTCCAGCCAGGAATGGCTCCCAAACCTGGGCCTGCTATTGAATCCAGGGGAGGAGGCTAAAAGAAATTCCAGGCAAGGGAACAAATGAGCAAAGGCATGGAATTACCTAATGGCGCAGTGTTGATGGCTCAGGAAAAGTGACCATCTTCTCAAAATTTGCCAGAGGTTCTTCTTTACAATGCAGATTCCTAGCCTTGTCCAGATAAATCTATTATATCAAATGCTCTGGAAGTAGGGCCAGGGAATTAGCATTTTTTTTTATTTATTTTTTTAGCTGAACCATCCTGCTACCTGTTGGCAGCTCAGCGGCTGCTCAGCTCGGGCTGGACTCGAACCGCTGTTGCTCAGAGCTCAAACTCTTGAGCGAGCTCTTAACCAACTGAGCCACTCGGCCGGCCCGTGGGAATTAGCATTTTTAATAAGTGCCCTAACTGATCATTATTCCCATTGCATTGTCAATAAGAGTCCTTCAAAGTTGTTGAACAGGAGCATGATATGGATGGGTTTGCACTTCAGCTAAGTTACTGGGGCAACTACCTGGAAAATGCATTGTGGTAGAAGAGATGAAAGGAAGAGATACTAACTAGCTGGAGAGGAGCTGAGAGGGGCTGTGGTGTGGACCGGATAGGAGAAGGCCGGTTTGGACACCATTGAGGGTCAAGTTACAGGGCCAGGTAGTGAAGTGTGGAGAGTGAGGGTGAGAGAGGGATCAGGAATGACCCCCCGCCCTGTGCCTGGCTGTAGTGACTGGGTTTCCTTTGATCCAGTGTGCCCTTTGGCATTTAAAAGGTGAGCGTTGTTCACCACAATCCATCCTATGAAAATGTTGCAGGAGCAAATCAATAGATGAGGATTTTGCTGTAAAATCAAAGTGGAAGAAGACAGACCCACAAAGAAACCCTAAAGGATGTCAGTCCACTTTTAAAAATTGTAGTTTGGAATAAATTTTAACAAAAGTGGTCTAATTTTTTAGTTTTGGTAATTAAAAGGATTCTCTTAGTTATAGAGACTATTTCATTTCCCTGATAATGTGAGAATATGCGTAGAAAGGGGTCTTTTGTTCAGACTTACTCTTTGAAGAGAGCGCTTTAGGATGCCTGGGGTACGTGCCACCATCCAGGGACCAGATGAGCGAATCAGAGACCAAGTGCGGGCACGTGGGTCGGCTGGGCTAAAGTCATCAACCATGATGATGGCTTTAGAACAAGGCTTAAAATAAATATTAAAGGTTTCGTTTAAAGCAACCTTATCCTAGAACCTTATTCGAGAGAAAAAAAGGGAAGTTGTACAATCATGTACTAAGAGGACTTGAGTATGAAAAGGTGATTGTAAAACAACACAGAATAGCAAAGTCTTATGCCAAAGATTAAAAAAAAAAACAACTGAACACCGGAGAAAAGTGAATAGGTGGACTGGACGGTTAGAGCAGGGCACTGTAGGAGCAGCTGTGTTGTCCCATTCAGTTTCCCAGGACACTGAAAGGTCACTCGCCAGAGGTGTCAGTTCCAGTAAGAGTGGACTGTGTGAGTGGCCAAGAGCAGTTTCCTGAGGGCCCCTTGTCCTTGAGCAGATGGAAAGCAGCGACTCTCTTCATTGAGGCTGAGTGAGAGGTGAGCAAATGCGTGGGTCTTCACAGCTTCCACTTGATCTTACACCTGAGTCATCTTTTATTTATGTCTTCCGACAGCATTTCCATAAAATGGTTGTGGCCAACACCATTCATCAGCCTAATGGGCTCAAATGGAACTCTCTGAGATCCCCGGAGACATGCCTCAATCTAAGAAAAGAGGAATTGTTAACAGCACTTCTTAAAACTAGAAATTTATGTCTTCCCATAAGTTGACCTTGTGAGGTTATTTGTGAATTCCAATAGGGAACTGGCCTTCTTAGGCCTCTCCGCTCCTCAACCTTGCCCACTCCCACCCCCAACCAGCAGATGCCCTCTGCCAGCTCCTGTGAGCTCCAGGCCAGAATCCCTGGGGACAGAATCATGGCTGTGTCTTGGCTTCTGCCTTCTGCCATTTATTCATTCATTCATTGAATATTTATTGCACGCCCGTGAGAGCGTTTGGTGGGGTTTGTTGTCCCATTCTTCCTATTAATCAGATGTCTGGGGGACTGACTATGATAGGACAGATCTCTGGACACCCCTAAACCACCATCATTTTAACTCCCTCCTTTGGTGTGAAATCTTGACCTCAGGGGACAGACACGCTGCCTCTGAGCACATCTGCCCTGGCCAGAGTTCCCTGTGCTCTGCTTCTCACCCAGCTCTGGGCTCCCTCCTCAGACTGCAGCCCTCTGACCTAAGACTCAGGACCCTGGGGAGGCCAACTTCCAGAGGACCCCCAGAGTGTGAGGCAGGAAGGGAGGCCCGAGCATCCTGATGGCAGAGCCCAGTCACCCTCCCACCCAAGCTTTGGTTTCACAACATGTAAACCTTATAGTTTTCTGATGCTGACAGTAAAATACATACATTATAAGAAAAGCTAACATTTCAAAATGAATAAAGTCAAAGTTCAATGTATTCCCATCTACTTTTACATCTTCTGTCATAAGTAACCACGTTAAACAGTTTGGTGTTTATCCTTCCAGATATGTTTGTGTTTATATAAACATGTACGTTTGTTTTTACATTGTCCGACATGTTTATATTGTCCTGTAATTGACTTTTTTTTCATTTGAAAATTCGTCACAGACACTTTCCTGATGGTGCCTATAGACCCTCCTTAACCCTTTGCAAGTGCCCATGTTTCACAGCTTCTCTGTGACTCAGTCTCTCACTAATGAACATTTAAGCTCTGCTACATTTTGTTGTAATAACTCTTTTAGCGATGAATATCTTTATACATACATACCTCTGTGTCAAATTCTTCTTAGAGAGGCATTTTGGGTCTAACATCATGCATTTTTAATGGCTTTCTATACACAATGTGGCGATATGCATTCAGTAGAAACCATACTTTGAATTTTGATCTTTTCCCGGGCTAGTGATATGCAGTACGATCCTCTTTCAGTGATGCTGGGCAGAGGCAGTGAGATGATTTTTCCCAACTGTAGCAAATGCAAGTGTTCCGAGCACATTTAAGGTTGGCTAGGCAACGCTTTGATATCCGGTTTGTTAAGCATATTACATGCATTTTCTTTTTTCTTTTTTTTTTTTTTTGTATTATATGTGTTTTCAATCTAATGATATTTTCAATTTACCTGGGCTTACGGAGACACAAGTGGAGGAGCATCTATATATTCCAATCTGGGAACTGTGCACCTCTGATTCCCACAGTAGACTCAGATGCTTAGAGTATTCTTCTTGCCGAATCTGTTTGTTCCACTTGAATTTGTTATTGTAATTGTGTCATTTATTTAGTTGCTTTATAAACCAAAGAAGGATGAGGAGAGAAAAATAGGGTTATAATTTTTTTAAAAGTTTAAGTTGCATTTTTCTTATTCTCAACTTGAACAAAAAATTGTTAATAACCAGCTACTCCGATCATATCAGATACAGTGACTGCAGCTGCTTCATAAGCTCCGTCAACCACGTGACCACATTTGTGAGTTACATCCACTCTTAATCTGCCTTGCCAGTGTTGTCTCTGGAAAACCATCCCATAGCTGTTAGGTTTGTTTGTAAATTGGGTTATCTTTTCTCCTTAGAAATACTTAAGAACCAGGCGTGTCTTATCTAGGGTATCAGTGTCACCTGCCTTGATAGAAGTTGATGTTTAGCGCTTCTGTTCACCCCCAGAAAGCCATGGTAAACTCTTGTAGAGCTCACAGAGACCCACGTTCAACACCATAGAAGAGAAATAGAAAATCTGGACATCACAACTGTTGCCCTTGAAAGTGAGAAGTCTGTATACAAACATCCCGTCACTTTCTAGCCTAAGTAACATTAGAAATGATTTTACAATCCCTCCAAAATATATAAACCCTGTATGTGACTATTGTAAGCACTTAATAATTATCTGTTGGATGTATGGATACACAGAGAAACACGTTTCTATAGGGTTGGTGTGTGGGGATCTCTGATTAAGTTGGAATGAATTAAGAATTAAATCATACTGAATTCATCCAACAAGTATTTGTTAAGTGCCAACTGTATACTTACCAGTTGGTTGCTGTTAACTGCTAGCGTCGCGACATATCTCAGTGAGTAGAACTGCTCTCAAGACGCTTATGATCTTTCTAGCTAAAGACTTCAGGCCCCCGGGAAACACAGAAATTCAGTTTACTCAACAGAATAAGCACTCTCTGAAATGCTCTGATCATCTGTGCACCTGGCCAGTGGAACAGGATGGTGTGAGGCAAAGAGAAAGTATCGTCATGAAATCTATGCGTTCTCGACATCTCCTCAGGCTGGCTCGTGTAATTCAAGCATCAATTTTACTTACACTGTGTGGCATTTGATGAGGCACTTCAGAGACTACAGAACATCTCACTGCTGTGTTTTCTCTTCTAGGATATCAATGAGTGTATCCTTGAAAACTATCCTGAGTGTTCCAACCCCAGGTTATTTTACATCATTCCGTATTTTTGTGGACAGCATCCCCGATGCAGGTAAAGACTAACGGCTTGTGGCATGCTCATGGGGAGACCAATGGCAGAAACCCACCCCCGCCACACGCACACACACTGCACTGTGCAGGAATCGTTTCTATCCCTCATTTCTCAACCTTCTAGAATTTCATTAATATATACTGTTAATCTTTGATGATTGAAGTTTGAGACTCTGAATTCTTATAAATAAGGTAATTAACAAATCAAGGTGTGACAGAGGTCTTGGGACCGGCCCACAAAGCCGTTGTAACTACAATGCCAACCAAACTCTTTTATACTTAACACACTGCTCTCACTACGCAGCCATTACATAGTAACAACTGGGGGTGAGCACCAGCCTGCTCCTCCATGGCGACTGTACCTCATCAACAACTGTCCTTGCCTGGGTGGCATGTCTAATCAGGTCTGAAACACTGGACGCTCACACCCCAGATTCGATAGTGTCTCTCTCCCGAGACATACTTAGTAGAAAAAGAGGAAAGTACTTTCTAGTGATCACCCCTCAGCCTTACTAGAATGCAAGAGCTTCTTTAGAGAGTGAGTCACGAAGATCATAACGGCCCTCAGGGTGTGGTCGGCCCACCTGCAGCAGTATCCCTGGGGCACTTGTTAGGAACCCTTACCTAATCCCCGTGCGAGAAGGGCAGGCACAGGCCTTTGTAACCACCTCCAGGTGATTCTGGTCTGGCTATAATTGAAATTCACTGCGCTAGACAAATGCGTAGCCTGGAGAAGAAATGGTTGTAACAGTGAATATTGCCTTTGCTTGGTGGAAAATAAACTGTCACCAGGAGTGACAGTTTTCCCCAGAGGAAACCTGATCTCCAGTCATTGCTAACAACAGCTGACTCTAGGAGGATCTGGGGACTTGGGGTCAGGATGCGAGGAGCATTTACTCTGCACTCTTTTGTCCTCTGATTTTTATTGTTTTTAAGCTTTTTAACCATTGCATGTGTTATTTTAAAATAATAACAATAAAGTATCAGAAAAGAAAAAGGAGAAGGTCATGTGTCCCTGCAGAGATGAAGGGGAGATTGCTGTTTCCACATCGCAGCTCCTTCACTGTCCTTTTTGCTGACACGGTGACGACTGCTTAATTATCATGTGTATTGTTGTCACTGCTGGTGTGTTGAGTTTACCACAACACAGGAGTTCATTTAGGGTCAGAATCCTGGGCCTGGAAGTGTCCATTTTCTGCTGCATCTTAAACTTCCTGAGTTCAGGAGGCCTCTCAGTCATTCTCACTCTCGTAATACATGCCAACCTGGTTCGAGGACAGTGCTTCAGATTTGGGGCCAGATGACTCGCTTTCTGTCACAATGAAGATTTTTTTCCCCCAAGAAACATGATTCTGATTCCCTCAAGTATTTTTTTTTTAATTATCTATTTCCTAATCTTGGAGAGAGTGCTCATGATGTCCTGTCTTGCTTGGCTCACACAAGATGATTTTCACACCTCTTTCAAAATGTCAGTGGGTTCCACCTTGACAACAATTATTTGAGCTAGGTAAGCGTTACTATTACAACTTTTCAAAAGAGAATCTGGGCTTGCCCAAATGTCCCCAGGAGGAAAATGCCAGCCAGGCCCGGGGCCCAGCTCCTGTGGTTCCCCGCTTTACTCACTCACGTAAGTGTCCACTCAGAGACCTGCCCTACACATGAGATTAGGCTGTTTTCCTTCTGTAATTCAAAATAAATAAATAAAATAAACATTCGTCTTAAACTCTTTTAAAGACGAAGATGATTAGCAGTCATGACCCAACACCTGTTTTGAGTCCCGTAGAAATACTGTGTCAGTAAGTTTCATAATTCAAAACTCCTAATTTTATTTAATTGGTTCTGTTTGGCCCCCCTATTAAGAAGCCATTCTAATCACCCTTTGATCAATGTTTATTAGGACTAGGACCTCACTGCCTGGGCCTGTATCCTTCTTCCAGCAAATATTGGGCTGTCGGAAGAGTCATGACACATTCTTGCAACGAAAAACATAGAAAAAACATGTCATGACTTTTCCGACAACCCAATATTTAGGCTGGCCTCTCTAAGTTCAAGGTCCTGAGCTAGACATTACACGCAGGTGAAAGTGATGGAGGTGAGAAGGTGTGGAGGGGGTACCAGCTGGAAGGACCAGGGGAGGCTGCCGGGGGTGGCTACATGGGGGCTGGTCTTTGAAGGAAATGCAATTTGAACTTATGCTAATGGAGGTGGGTGGTAGACAAGATAAACTTTCAGCATGTTGTGGCTGCAGTTTGAAAATGAATCTTGGATTTAAACATGACTTTTATATCCATAAAGGGAGCCTGGTGAGTGGGCCCTTGAAAGAGCAAAACTGAACGTGAATGAAAACTTCCTGCTTGTGGGGATTCTCGAAGAATTGGAAGATGTGCTGCTTTTACTGGAAAGATTTTTACCTCATTACTTCAAGGGTGTGCTCAGTATCTACAAAGACCCAGGTAACTCTGTTTGTAAGCAAGCTATTCTCTGTTTCGAGCGTTACCTTGAAAAGGACTCGGGAAATAAAGGAACGAAATCAGCTCTTCTGTTAATGACGGAAAGGCCCCCTGGCTTGCAGAGCAAGGTCAGAGCCATAAGCTACTAATGACAGAATGTTGAACTTCAGGTCCAAACATAAAGTCTCCATGTTTTAAAGGTTGATGGTTCCATTTCTGCCTTTAGAAAGTGAAATTGGCACCATTTCCATCAGCCTTGTCCTGAGCGGGGTGTCAGGGTGAACTAAGAAACTGGCTTGTGCATGTCTGGAGTCTGTTGATGGAAATGTGTGTGAGTGTCAAGGAGCCATCGTGTAATGAAGTATCTCTTGGCCCTGCTTCCTTTTGACAAAAGCACTCTGGCAAACAAAATCCTGGCAAATAGAGTACACAGAGCAGCAAATTGAAAATACAATTGTGACTTTAGTCTGATAAATGGAATGGTTTTCAAATAGAAGCAAGAAAGAGAACGCAGCAGCGCAATGACAAGGGTTGCCCACAGTATCACTGCAAATATAATTACTTTCAGAAATCGTCATTTTTCTCATTATTATTTTATCCTGAGAGAAAGACAAACAGCACTATTTATTTCTTTCCTATCCCCCTTAATCTACTGCTGCTACAACAAGCCTTGCACATTTATTCACTAATGTGTTTATTGTTTTGTTCTGTTGACCTGAAATGGGAGGCAGGATTCTGCCTCGGGGAAATAAGGAGCAACCGAAAGGCTCCCCAAATGCAGCCTGCTGCCCAACTTTCCACAGTCAGGCAGGGACCTCACACACACCTGCGTCACTGGCAGGTACCAATGCCCAGGTAAAAAGGTCCTGTTCCATAAGGCGGCCCCACCACCCCAGGGATTTGCTGGAGGAAGATGGCTGGCTGGTGGAGGCTGCCTTGGTTCCCCAACTCACTCACTCGGAGATAAGTCCTGATGTACCTACCCACAGGTGCATGCCTGCGGACCTCAAGGTGTGCCTGCAGGTGTGTCTCCTCAGCAGCAAATGTGGTTTGAATAACCAGAAGCATAATAAACCCTAAATAATTGGTTTTTGGAGCTAGGTCTTCCTCTGACCTTTCAATAGCAGGCAATTTGAAGAATTTAAAGTGCCCTGCTATGACCAATTTTTATCAAGTTCTATAAGACAAGATAAACTCTGGTCTTTGTGCAAGGAGGGGTCTTATCATAAATTAGACTCCTTTGATGAACAACTTTATATATTACTTATTGTTATTTTCCTTCCTTGGTTTTATCTTCATGTAGTGTGTGTGTGTGTGTGTGTGTGTGTGTGTGTGTGTGTGTGTGTTACACACTATGAGATAAAAGGCTGACTGAATCCTGGAGACACACAGTTGTCAAAAAAGGTGAACACGGTCTTGTCCCAGCATCTGGGAAGAATATCGGTGAGTTCACATCACACACATCATCCATCCTGGGACCTGGGACCAACTCTGTTCTGGATCCCAGGATGCCATGGCCTGAGAACTTAGATGAGGACATTTTTATCTTTGTTCTTCTTAAATACAAATGAACCACAAACGAAAAGCTTACCCCAAAGAGAGCCCGTTTACTGCTGTTGTCAGGTTATATCATCCTGACTTCCCAACTGTTTTCTTCATTTAAAAACTTGACTACTCAGAAATTGTGGGCCTTGGGCCCATGATCTGTAGGCACATCAATTAAAATAGAATATATTTCTGAAAATTGGGTTACCATTAGCTTTTTTGCCTTCAGCCACAATCTTCCCACCTATAAATGAAAGACTTTTTTCCCTTTGAGTTTGGCATAGCAGCATATTAATACTCGGTGGCTTCCTGCCTCAGAGAGAATAAGGGACGTCTGATACGCCTGTGTGGTGGGATGAAAGGTTTCTATAAGCCCAGGACCAACGCGTGGCCAGTTCATACAGCCCAGCTGTACTAGTGGTTAAAATAGTAAAGAATACCTTCAGCATCTGCTCTCTGTGCACCTGGCATCTGGCTGCACCTCACCCCCCTAACAATGAAGTAACAAAGGGGTGATTCATGGCACAGAGTGGGTCTTCAGGACTCTGGCCCAGTGGGGCACTCAGCAACTGATCTGAATTGAGTTCCTGAGTGGAACTGGTTGTTAAGTATTTTGAATATCACCCCAGTATCACTCTTCAGCTGCCACATGTCAATGTACACAACAAACTGAACCTTTGAGTGATTCTTCAGTAGCTTCCACTGTGTTTTGGGATCTCTTGGGCATCTTCTTGAGTGATTCTTTTATGGTGCCATTGAAGGCCAAGCAGCTCCACCGTTGCTCTGTCCCAAGGAGTCTCCACCTCCCTGGACTCAGGAGACAGGAGGTGAGCATCCACTCCTGGCCAGCTTTGCACTATGTTATCGCCTCTGCAAAGACAAAGCACCTCTCCTGTTTTCTTGTGGCCACAAAGCAGCAAGGTGGTGTCAAAGAAATCAAAGGAGTCACTTGAGTCCTTCATCCCAGAGCCTTCTGGTCGGCACGTTTTAGTTGAAATCCACAGATGTTGCTCAAACCATTGTTCTTGCCCTGTATAAAAGAATTTTATAACTGAGTAGCCTCGAGAACAAAGGGAAGACAAACTAAAATCTAAGATACTAGGGAACCTAGTGACCCTTAAGTCATCGTAGGTTAACTGACTGTGGTGAGGGAGAAAGATGCAGACACTCCACTGGCCGTTTTTCCTTGGGGCTTGTCCAGCTATCTAAAACAATGCAGGCGTGTGCTGATTTTTAGTAATCTCCTTCCAGCAACATGAAAAAGATCTGTACCAGCCTCATAACTGAGAAGGAGCACAAACAGCAATGACTATTTGGGGAGCTGGTGAAAATAGTAATGTCTGTCATTCAAATGAGTTGTCACTTATTCTAGATTAGAATATTAATTCTTTCCAATCAGTACTGCCAGATCCAATAACCCATCATCTAGAGAAGTTAATAACTTCTTCCTTAAATAACAGATTGACTGTTGCCCCAAACCATTCTGTTCATTTCTTGTAGGAAGACGTACTGACAAGTAAAATGGTCTCCTACCAATTTGAGATACTTAGTCTTTAGAATTTTTTTATTTAGAGTCATTTTATATTAATGTTTCTATTCTGTGGAGACCCAGTCAGCATAGCTCAGAAAGAGTTTATGATAGTGAGTACTCAAGAGGATATAAAATTGAAAGTTTTAGCATGATGGATAACCAAGAGAATGCCAGGTATTTCATACCCAGGGGGCAGTTGCTGATGCTGAACCAAGTACTTTGGGGTGAGCGCTCTGTAAACTCCACCCCACCTGGGTATATGAGTCTGACTTAGGAAGAATCAAGGCCCAAAGAGATTTATTGGGTTAGAGCTACCTCACTGGTTTAACCTATACAGTCTTATTTTTAATCGAATAATCTCGATTACATTTGCTCATGATTTACCTCTTAAAAAGGAGAAACTGAAGCCAGCCCAAAGAATTTGAGAGACTGACCCATAGTCATCCACCAAAACGTAAAAGCAAGGTACAGAACTCACGTGTTTCTGAGTCATGAATGCTAACGTGTTCGTGAATACTTTTCTTCCTTAGATCTTACAAATTGACAACGCTATGAGCTATCAGTATTTTTCTTAGTCATAATTTCCTTCAGAGCTAAAATCACAGTGATGGTAAAGGCCAAAATAAGTAAGCCAGTTGAAGACAGAAATTGAAGACAGAGAATATGTGAATATTTGTGATAGGAACAGCCCTTATGTAAACGTCCCTCATGTAAACCCTTGACTTGGCAAATGGCTGAAGTGTTCTGGTTCAATAGCGCCATCTAGCATCCAAACATGGAACTACATGACCTATTAATATTAACCCATTACCTTCCTCCTTCCTGGGGACTTGAAAACTTGTGTCCAATCTTTCTCCCTTGTATTTTAAATGCTTTCCGTTATTAGCATTACATTAATATTCATTTAAACCTCTTTCCATCACAAATGTAAACACTGGAGCCACAATAGGGATTTACTAGACTTTCGTGGGCTGTCTTGAGAATCTGGCCACCAACTGTTACCAAGGAAAAATGCATAATTCCAAACAAACGACTAATCTGAGGATTTAAGTTCATTCATAAATTGGATGCTTTGTTTTTTTTTAATTATTTTTATTTAAATATTGTTTATAAACAATGACGAGAGAGGACAAATTTAAATATTAGCTTTTTACTCGGCATGAATGATACTTAGACCTCCCGTTATAATAGTGTACTCTCTGAATTCATTTGCTTTGTAGTATTTGAATCTGAAGGCATGTGCATAGAAAATAATAACAAATATGCAGGAGAGAAATTTTAATACAGAATCCTGTAGGAAAAATTCAAGTTTTCATCTATCAATGAAAATGTCAGACTGAGTCAAAACAAATCTTAAATAATTAAAGCTTGGCCCATGTATCATAAAGAACAATCATTCTTTAAGGAAAGAACAGTGAGTTGGGAGTGAGAAGACCCTTCTCGTCCTTTTTCTGCTAGGGTTCTGCCCTTATGACCGAGGGCAAATGCAGCTTTGGGTGGGAGACCTCCAAGGTCTGTATTATTATAATACTAAAGTATCCTATAGAATGCTTTAAGGCTGCTCTTTCTAACTTTTGTTTTTAGCACAATTATAGAGTGCTTCCCACCCCACCCACGCACCCCCAAAAGCAGTCCTTTAACAGTCCTCATTGCCGTAGGAATTCTCAGGTTTACATATGGAGGCTATCGCCACCTAGAGGACACGATAGAATCCTGGCTGGAGGGTTACTCGCTCAGAATCGGTTCTTCCCTATTACTTGGTCACTCTGCAGTGATCTAGACAGGGATCCCAACTCAAACTCTCTAGTCATGATGTCCATCCCTTTCTCTCCATACCGTATGCATTCTGTTGAGTAGACAGGGTATCATAATGATTACAGCACAGGCTCTGGAGTAGATAGCCTAGGTGCTAAAGCCGCTCCTCCACTCATCACCTGTACAACCAGAAGCAAGGTATAACCCCGTTAAGCCTCAGTTTCTCCACCTGTATAAGATGCATAAACATTACTAACTACTTCATGGGGTTGTTGGGAGATGTACCTGACCAAATCCATGTAAAGCCCTTTGCCCAGAGCTTAACATACGATAAGAGTTCAATAATTAGCTATTGGCCTGCCAGCCACATACCAGGACAGAGACAGGGTCGGTGTCTGTGACAAAGTAGGACTTTAGGCTCTCTTGTAATTACTTCTACATTAGTGGAGGTGGGGGGGAAGAGGATGGGAGAGAGAAAGATAGAGATAGATAAAAGATAGATAGACAGATAGACAATGAACTTTGACTTATTTCACCTACAGCTGACCTATAACTATGAAATCACGTGCCTTTAGGAAATAGTATATCTGACCTAAGAGGAGGGGACAATTATATTCTGGCCAATACCCGGTCTCTGAAACAATCATGGGGAATAAATTTACTGGAACTAATACTACAGTAACACACTAAGGGGCTTGAAAAACACACATCATAAGTCACTGGTTTTTTTTAAATCATCTGTTTTGTGCCTGAACTCTTACCAAAAATATCAGGGAGTTAAGATTTCAACTTCAAATGAACCTCACTGTTAAGACGTGATTGGGACCAATTACCATTAACTTGTGCTGAAGGTTGAACTTTGCAGACTATTATAGACCGTGCTATTTAGTAGACATAGGATGGGTGTACAAAGACTTAGTGGAGTTGTTGTTTTAAGTAAGATCCTAAGATTCAGTTCTTGAAAAAACCTTTAGTTTGTTTTCCGTGTGCAGAATTACGGAGTCCTTTCAGAACACTGTCAATGAGTTCAACTTTCTCCAGCAGGTGGCGGTATGTCTCCACTTTCTCAAGGTAGTGCACGTTGGCTCCTCACAGAGTTTGTATCTGCAGACAGGAGTTTGCATAAGGCTTGAAAACAGATAGACAGGCCCAGTTTGGGCCTAAAAATGGGATCCTGAATATCAAAAGGATTCCAAGTACAATTGATTGCACTAGTTCAAATTGCAGTATAGGAGAGCTAATTGGGGGTGAGAGGATGACGTTTTACAATGAAATAAGTTTATGTGGGTTAAAAAGATACGGTAGTCCTCCCTCGTCCGCAGTGGATACCTTCCAAGACCCCTGTGGATGCCTGAAACTGTGGCTAGTACTGAACCCTATATAGACTATGTTTTTTCCTGCACATACCATACCTATGATAGAGTTTAATTTATAAATAGGCACAGTAAGAGATTAACAACAACTCATAATAAAATAGAGCTATTATAGTATATTTAATAAAAGTTATGTGAATGTAGTCTCTCTCTCTCGAAATATCTTACTTACTGTACTCACCTTTTTTCATAAGGAAGCATTTTACAGCTTCCCTTTGGCATATCTGAGTTGCCAGCATCACTGCTCTTGAGCCTTGGGGCCATTATTAAGTAAAGTAAGGGTTCTTTGAACAGCAGCACTGTAACACCACGACAGATGACCTGATAGCCCCTTTAGTTACTAATTGACTCAAGGGTGGAGAGCTATAGAGTGGATGTGAGGGACAAAGGGAAAATTCATGTCCCAGGCCAGACAAAGCAGATTTCACCACACTTCACAGTGCAAAATTTAAAACTTAGGAATTGTTTATTTTTGGAGTTTTCCATTTAATGTTTTCAGACCCAGGTTAACCGCGGGTAACTGAAACAGTGGAAAGCAAAATTTCAGATAAGGACAGACTACTGTATACCGTCAACCCTGGTTTTATAAAAATAATCCATCATCCCACACCATCAAGATTAAATTGATGCTGACTTGCATCTTTCATTTCCATTTTTATTTCCCACTTCCTATTTCTTTTGTGCTACCACAAAACTCAAAGCCAGTCTGGAACCTGACAGATACAACTGATGGTCAGGAGGAATTCAGACAATCTATCTATAGACACCAGTGAAGTTGTTGGTTCATCTACCATCAGTATTCTTCATAAAGATTTGTTTTTCACCAGCCAGATTCTAATCATGTTGGTACTGGATTGTGCGAGTGCTTGTGTGTGTGTGTGTGTGTGTGTGTGTGTGTGTGTGTACATCCATTCGTGTTTAAACAACTGAACTCCTATAATACAGCAGTCATATGTGAGTGAATAGTGTAGGATCACAACTGCGATAACAGTTCCTGACTAACAATTTGCACAGCTATTTGCAGTGTGCAAAGCATTTTCACATAGAGGATCTCATTTGATTCTTGCATAGATCCTCTGAAAATGAGGAAGACAAATAATCTTAGTCTCATTTTCTAAACAAGGAAGCTGAGATTCAAAGAGGTTGAACATCTTGCCCACAATTCCCAGTCCTAAGTGACCACAGACATTCAAGCTTCTGTCCCCAGAGTCACCACAAACAGCAAACTGTGACCTTCTCAAGATTCTTTATATTTCATTACTAAGCCAGAGGTTATTGCGGTCGTAGATAAGAGCTTAAAAATAAAATCTACAGATTATCTTGTTCATAAAAGAATGTGAGCTCAGAAATCATCATAGGTCACTAAGGTATTATCTTAAGCCAGTGTGTGGCGATCCGCACAGAAAACAATAATTTTAAAGATGGATGCATTTGACAGCACCTGATATCTTTCTGGTGGGGGCTGGGGAACAGCAGTGCTAGGCTTTTAAAATAATGTCTACAAATTAAAACTGAAAGCATATAACTGTTTCAACTGTAGCTGTTACATAAATAGTTAAAATTAATATATAATGTAAACAGCCCTTTAAATCAACTCCTAAATGCTTAAGGTATTTTTAGGGAACACTTTCCTGAAGGGAGCCCTGTAAGCACAGACTGAAAGCTTTATTCACCTTTTCACAAGGATTGGCCCTCTGGACATGTTTAATGGATTGTATGAAAGTTTAAGTTGCAGGATAATATATATTCTTTTGATCCATTTCCACTATAATTGTTCATTTTGTCAGAAATAATAATTACTTTGAATTATACTATTTTTCAAGGTATTTTTCGGTTGCTTATTAATTTGCTCTTGCCTGGGATCATCTCCCCTCCAGGAGAAAACATCTCTAATGTTATTATCTAAAATTAACAGGAAAATAGGACTTCATTTACAGACATTAATTTCTTTTTTTTTTTTAAGATTTTTATTGGGGAATTGGTGGAAGGGGAACAGACAAGTTGCTGTCGTTTTGTTCTTCAGTCTAGTTGTGGAGAACGTTGCTTCACTGGCCCAAGTTGGCACCATCATTGCACTCTTCCCGGATGAGGCAGATCAGTCACCGGCTTCTGGACGGCCGCTCACAGCGGCTGCTAGCCGCTCACGCTGGCTGCTGGCTGCACACGGTAGCCCATGGCAACCCACTGCCACAGGGGCTGCAGCCTACGCCGTCGCCGGCGACTCACGGCAGCCCAGCTCAAGGTTGAGCTGTTGTTCAGCATCTTAGCTGTGGAGGGCAGTGTCACTGGCCCTCATATGTGGGATCTGAACTGGGGCCCTCTGGTGTCCCAAGCCAGTTCTTAACCATCGTGCCACTCGGCCGGCCCCAGACGTTAATTTCTTAGTGATAACTTTCCCAAACTCTCTCCTGTGAAAACTAATATTTAAACTGCAGGTGTAATCTGAAAATACCAAGACAATTCAACAAACACATAAGCACATGTTTAATTGTCTGCAATATGCCAGTTCTGGGATAGGGCCATGTCAAGGCAAAGAAAACGTTGTCTAGCCTGGAAGCCATTGCACACGGGCTGGAGGAGCACGTCCTAATGGCAATATCTGTGCCAGGCCTTGAAGGGTGCAGAGGTGTTCACAAGTTAGGCACAGAAGGAGGCATTTTAGGCAGAAAAAAATGACACGAGTGCAGGCATGGAGGTGTGAAGGCACGGAAGTACCTCTGAGTGTGGGAGGCATGAGGGGTGGTCAGGCCCTCCCCGGCCCTCGCCTGCTGACCCTGCCTCTTGGAGCTGGGTGCCCCAATTCCTCACAGCTCAGCCACCCTGCTCTAAGACAGCCCTGCCCAAAGCAGGAAGTGTCAGCAGCCTCAGCTCGCTATGTGGTACGACCTGGAACTGAGTCACTCATACCAATCCCAGAACCAGTGGCCAAGCCACAGCTGCCGGAGGCCTATGTGTCACCCCTCCTCTCCTCCCCGCTAATTTCCCTGCCCTCTGCTAAGCCCGACCACCACCCAAGGATCCCTCACTTCCTAGCAATGTCAGGCATGCTGCCAGGTTCCCAGGTCCCTATGCTGGGGTTCTCCTTCTTGCTTTCTTCACAGTCTCCCCACCTAAGATCCAGCCACCCTCTAGGCCCGGAGCACCCACTAGCTCTGATTGGCCCTGCACTGTCCCACTGGGGGTCCCGCCACACATCTCCAGACACCAGCTGTTGCCCTGCTTGATCACCTAGATTCCCCCCTTTGCCCACCCGCGTGGTCTCCCTGACCCAGGCATGAGCCGACTGTGTCCCCTGACACTGCCTCTGTCTTCCTGGCCTCCCTCGCTGGCAACCCTTGGGATCACCCCTTCAAAAGTTTCCCCAGCCCCCACCTCCCACCCCATGCACCCTGGGAAATTGCTCTATTCTAGGCCTCAACCTCATCCTCTGGGAACCCTGGAGGCCCCCACAGAGTGGCCAGGATGGGGGTGTGCACTTTTCTCTTATGATTCATTTCCCCAAACGAAAAGCTGGCTAGCGATATCTGTGGTGGAGGTACCAGCATTCTTCTGTGTTCAGAGGTGAATGTCTTCTACTTCAGAATTTAATCACTTTTATTTGGAGCAGTTTTTAGTTGACCTTGACAGTAATATGCTTTGCATTGAGTTAGAGTATGACTAAGGGTGAAATTGGTCACCGCACATTTCCATTTTTGGACTTTCCTGGTAAGGCTGCATAGCTGAAGTGCTTCTGAAGCCCAGGCAAAGAAGCTTGAGGAGACCTGACCCCAGAGCACGCTTGATCTTTATGATCTTTATAAGAGACACTGTGGTCTCCCTGCTCTTTCATGCCCAACCTGCCAAGGTCCCTGTCACCCCAGGGATTAATGTGGTGATGCGGAAAGAGCAGTAGGCAAAGAATTTCAGAACTGTCTTTGTGCCTTTGGCATACGTCCTTGCCTCTCTGACATACGTCCTTGCCTCTCTGACATTCTTTGCTTATAAAATGTGCCCCCTGCTGGGGTGAAATACCATCCTCGCCCATTTTACATGACTCAGCATTTGAGAATGGAAGCTTCTAGTTTTGTTCGACTCGATCTCTTTCAAACAGAAATATCATTTCCTGGTCTGCGTTCTTTCGATATCTCAGACATCTTTATCAACATACAACGTCCTAGCTTTTCACATCTTGCAAATGGCATTGGACTGTGAAAGAATACAGTGAAAAACTACAAACGCTCCGTTGCCCAGAACACTGCTGTTTTGTGTGGTTCCTGGAGGGGTATGGGAAGCACGTGTTTCATTGTCCACAAACCCATAGAGAAACCCAGTAGAACTCCCCACTGAGGAGAGTAAGAAAGCTTTGCTTGTTGAGGGGTGTTCACTTACTCTAACTGGATAGTCTCAATTTTTTTTGGGGGGGGGGAGCTGTCAAGAATTCAACTCTATTTTTTTTATTAAATTTATTGGGGTGAAATGATTAGTAAAATTACACAGGTTTCAAGTGTACAATTCTGTACTATATCATCTATACATCACATTGTGTGCTCGCCACCCAGAGTCAGTTCTCCTTCCATCACCATATATTTGACCCCGTTTGCCCTCTTCTCAGTTTTTACCACGTGCTTCTAGGTATTTCTGTTGCCTTGTCGGAGCCAGGCACCACTGCAGCTATTTTTCAAACCATGTGTTCCTAGAATTTTACCTCTACATTTTCTAACTATATATTTTATGTATTAAAGTAATGTGTGTATATAACTAAACATCAAATAGTACTAAAAGACATATGATGAAAAGCAGCAGTTTCCTATTCCAGACCTCCCCGCCCCCCCCTCCCCCCATAGTGAAATCTAGGTCTGCAAACACTTTCTACCTACTTAGCGGCTCTCCTGATAATCACCACACTAGTTATAACTCGTATACACAGGATGCTGCTTCTTAATTTATTTATTTGACACGTTATTTTAGTTCTCTTATTCCATCACCCTCACTTCCACTTCCTGCCCCCGCCCATCTTCCTAATACGGCTATATCCATGTTTTAGATGCGTCGTTTCTGTTTACATCACTGTGACTATACACATTTGTTTGTCGCTGCTCCAGGTAGTATACTGTCCTTTTGTTTCATATCTTGCATAACTTGTTGTTTTCCCTGGAATTGGTTATTGCCTTGGGCTTTTGTATTTTCTTAGGTTTATTTGTACCTGTCAAAATTTTCATATGTGTCATTAGACCTGTTGTATCAATACTACTTTTGATATTTCTTTCAATATTATTATCAGGTAAGAATATCCATTCCATTTCCCCGACCTCCCAGGACCCTCCCC
>NW_017731391.1:2975781-3029692 GCF_001890085.2 Hipposideros armiger | reverse complement strand
AGAGCTCTAACCTGCTTCACTCTGGCTGATTACTCAGAAGCTCCCTTGGCAACTTCCCTACCCCACATCTCTGTGTTGGGTCCCTGGTCTCCTGAATCCCATATATCCTATTGGGTTTTCGGAAAAGTCATGACATATTTTTTCTGTGTTTTTCATTGCAAAAATGTGTCATGACTTTTCCGACAACCCAATATTTCTTGATTTAATAAGTCATTTTATTCCAGGATATTGCCAGGTTGCTGTCTGATCAATGGTGCGGGGGAGGTGGTACATTCCTTGAGTCACTGAATGTCTGAGAGCTCAGCATTCATTCTACTACTCACTGGATTGCCAGTTTCACTGGGTATGGATTTCTTCATGCACACATTCCATTCTCTCTCTCTCTCTCTCTCTCTCTCTCTCTCTCTCTCTTTCTTTTATGAAATTTTGCAACAATATGCCTCAGAGCGTTCAGTAGATACTTTCAAGCTTAAAACACATTTTTCATTTCTGGGAATTTTTCTTGTTTTATTTGTTTCGTGATTTTATTGTCACTATTTTCTCCATTTCATTTCTGGAATGCTGTTGGTCAGATATTTGAACCCCTAGATTCATCTTTTCTATGTGCTTTATTATTTTTTCCTCTCTTAATTTCCACTTCTTCAACTTTTTCCCTCTGGAAGAGTTCCTCGATTTGTATGCCAATCATTCTTTTCAATTTTCTCTTTCCAAGGACTCTTTTTAAATATTATTTCTTTTGATATAAGGTCTTGTTCTTACTGGATGCAATATCACCTGAAATCTTTGAAAATTACAGAGATTTTTTAAAAATGTTTTCATCTACTTCCTACATATCTCTAGTTGCTCTAGTCTCCTTTTTACTTTTTTGGTTGGTCTAGGCCTCTCTTTTTCAGTCCAAAAGCTTTCCTCTAGTAATCTTCATCAGAATTTGTATTTGAGGATGAGGCATTAAAGAGCTCGTTGAAAGTGCTGTGCAATAGGTGAGATTTATGGACCAGTGGCTTCTACTTGGGATGATCAAGCCACAATAGAAGGTTTGCTGGAAAAACACTTGTTAGTGATCGGAGATCTTTTTTTCTCTGGAGATTATTCAGCTTCCCCACCGAAGAATTCCCGAAACATTTGCTTGGGAGATGGGAAGTGAGATGGGGGTAAGGGAGTGGGGCGTACCTCTGCTTGCTGGTGTGGGAACGGGAGCGGAAGGTCCACATTCACTTAATTGTTCTTATTTCAGTCCTTCCTCTCCTTTCTGTCCTTTGGGTTAGCACACCAGTCTGGAGCCTCTGCCCAAATATTTGGAGACTGATCCTAAGATTGCCTGCTCCCCAGCAATGGAGACTGCCCCTGGAGAATGGGGGAGATACTGGCTGCGTGCAGCTGTGGGGGGAATGTGGGATCCCACTGCCTCAGACCCAGACTGCCTGCCTCATGCCCAGCTTTCTATCTGGGATGCCGGGTGCCACCTCTCCGTCTCTCAGGGGTTCCGGAGGGTGAGCTATGACTCCTGACGTGTGCCCTCTCCACCACTCTGCAAATGGGCTGCTTCTGCTCTGCCATGTCAAATGCACTCCTCCAACTACTTTTCACTTTCCAGAAACTCGTTGAGGTCTGTCTTCCACTGACATCCTTTTTCCATTCTTTGTCCTTGTGATCTTGCAATCGTTTATAAAATGATTATCCCTTACTGCCATTTTAGTGATGGATTTCAAAGGACAGGAAGTGAAGGCATGTCATCAGCCTACTCCGTTTAACTGGGAACATCCTAACTGCCTGAACTTTTAGATTTCTATTGCCAGTTTTGTGTTTCTAACTCTTAGCTGGATCTGTTATATGTGTTCCTTTCATGTGATAGCTGCATAGCCATGATGTGAATGGGGCTCCCATAGCGCCACCTTCAGCATCTGTGTCTTGGTGAAATTGAACTGGTCGAATTTCAGAAGCAAAACAAACAAAAACAAGATCCCTTAATGATAATTGATTCATTTAACCCTGTTGGGTTTTTACTGAATGATGCTTGCAATACTGAGACTCCCAAGTACTTCAATTTAAAATTACCTCAAAGACAAACTCGGGCCATGGGAAGATGTCTCTGATGGGAGAGAATGTAAATTATAAGAACTGATAAAAAAAAAAATTAAAAAGGCACGCGACCATCCAGAGAGACATTCCAGTGTAACTTGGAGGACACGTGAGTCTCCGTTTCATGTGCTGTCCTGTGTCGCTTCCCTATCATAATGCAAGGATAGCGGCAAAGGCATCCAAGCCGGAGAGCCAAGGGCCACTGCTCACCAACGTTGTCAGTCAGCTAGTGTCCAGAAGAAAAAGCAGCCACTGAGAGGCTTTCGCGGCAGCAGCTGCTTTAGTAGCAGTAGCAGCAGCTCATATAACAAATGTTTCATGACGAATGCAAACAAAAGCCAGCTCTGAAATTCCAGCCACGCCATGTCCAAGCCAGTTCCAAATCGTCTAACCACTCGTTCGAGTTTTTTCCCCTTTCTAAATGCATTCCATATGAGCCGTGGTGTGGGGACTGCTGGGATCTCCTGTATTCACTCAGAAAGTGGTTTTTAGACCCAGACTGAAAGGAAAGTAAGTCAGTGGGAAAACAAACTCAAAGTGAACACGGAGGCTCAGGTGTGGGAGGTGTGTTTGTTTTCCCCGCCAGGCACACCCCGGGAATGGTGCTGGAGGCTGGGAATCAGTTAGGGGGATAGGGGGGCTCTCGTGGGGGAGGCCCTGGGTCTGCAGTGGCCTTGGCCACAGCCGAGCACTGCTTCTCTAAGTGTGGTCTGAGGACCAGTGCCCGTCTCAGACGGCTTGCTACCAGCCCACGATGAGATGAGGGCAGAAACTGAGAGTCAGCCTTCAGAAACTCTGAGGGTAATTTGGCATGGCTGTGATCATTTTTTTAATGACTCCTTTTTATTGTAGTTTATAAAAGCATCAATCTGAGATGGATTACAGGGGTGGAAATCAGAGATCGTTTCAGAAGCACAGGTGTAGGTTCTCCTACTGGCCTGGGCTGCCTAGGTCAGCAAGTTGGGAGGCCGTCTAATTGACAAGACCACTCCTAAGGCGTTTGGGGCTTGTGAGGCGCCATGGTCCTTCCATATGGTTTTGCCGTCTTGGCTTCAAAGCTCCAAGTGCTGCACCATAGTGATGGTCAAACATCCAAACTCAAAGAGATGTCATACTTTGAAACTCTACGTTTCTAAGGCTGGTGGCTTTTTTTTTTTTTTTACCTACAACCATTAAAAAATGGCGACTCACACCAGGATAGCACTGTACTGTTAGTATAGTACCTTAGATTTACGTGGGCTCACTTCCTCCTCACAACTCTGTTAGGTCATGTCGTAGGTTGAATTGTGTCCCCTGCAGAAGATCCGTATGTTGAAGTCCTCACCCCGTGTATCTGTGAATATGACCTTATTTGCAAATAGGGTCTTTGCAGATGTCATAAGGTTAAGATGAGGTCGTATTAGATTGGTGCTAAGTTCAATGACTGCTGTCCTTAGAGAGAGATTCAGAAACATGGGGAAGAAGGTGGCAGAGATTGGAGTCATGTTGCCACAAGCCAACGAATGCCACAACCAGAGCTATTATGGAAAGAGGCAGGAAGGACCCTCCCGCAGGGCCCTCAGAACGAGCACGGCCCTGCTGACACCTTAGTTTTGGGTTTCTAACCTCCCATCAGTGACAGAATAAATTGCCGTTGTTTTAAGCCACCCAGTTTTTGGTAATTTTATGGCAGCCCTGGGAAACTAACACAGGTGGAAATCCTCTTCATCTCCACGCCCAGATGAAGATCTGGGGACTCAGTGAGAACAAGATCTCCCCACTTTCGAAGTGGCCAGCAGGGACCAGAGCCTGGATCTGAACAAAGATGGGCACCGCCCTCTGTACCAAAGTGCCTCTCTTTGTCAGACAAAGCGATTGGGGGAAAGAAATAGCTTACATTTGGAGAAAGTCAAATAAGTGACTTTACAATGATACAATGAAATATTATGAGGCCATTGGAATTTTATTTTGAAGAATTGCTAATGACATTGGAAAATACTCTGAAAAACAATTTGTGAAAAATCAGTCACAATATTATATTTACATTATATAATATTTATATATGTTTATAGTACACACACACACACACACACACTATGCTTAGAAGAACGAACTGGAAGGAAAACACACTAAAAGATTAGCAGCTGTGAACTGTGCTTGTGGCTTGTGGATTCTGAGTAGTTTGTCTTTGCTCCCAGACTTTTCTGTATTATCTCCCTTTACGATAATAAGCACGTATTGCAGATAGCTACAGTGTATTACATCCCGGCCACATCCAGCCACTGTGCTCTGTGTTCCTTACGCATATTCCTCATTGTCACAGTGGCGTGGAAACCTAGATACTATTATCCTCGTTCTACACAGGAGAAAATACTTCCAACAGCCTAAAGACTGCGTCCGAGGTCTTACAGCTGAGCCTGTCTGGCTCCAAAGCCTGTCTGCTTTTCCCCAGGTTTTGTGGCCTCTTCCACATTCATGATCAGAAAAAAGAATAGTGGGAAGGGGGACAATTGAGCAGTGAGGGAGCAAAAAGAAAGCGTCCCTTTTGGCCCCTTTGGGCAGGGCTTGCTCATCCTCAGTCAAAATTGAAATTGTTTTTTAAATAAAGCATTGAAGCAGGTTTTATTCCATTCATATATCATCTCCTTTCATCATAGAATTTTAATTTTCATTTGCCTGAGTCTTTGTTTCCATTATTTTCATCTGAGTTTTATTTGTATTATTCGGGTTTTTTTCCTGAAAAATATCTCCAGATACCAGCAGATAAGCATCGTAAAACTGAAATCTTGTATTTTATTTAGTTCAGTCAGTGACAGGCTTTCGACTGGGTCTGTTCTCTGGTGTGTATCTCCATTAGGCAGGCTTGTCACTTCTCAGGGTGGTAAACACTCAGCTGCATGGCACAGCTTTGTAAGAACTCAGGGGGCATCCTGGTGAAGACTTTCAGGACTTCTTATCAGATTCAGATTTTGCGATCTGAGTGCATTTTCTTAGCTGTCTTACTAATATGCTATAGTAGAGATACGCTTTGCATGAATTGTGAACAAGTGTCCTCCTTGTCCTGAGATGTGGCCTGTGCTATTCCCATAGTAGCCTAGGTGGTATTGGGTGTACAGAAATGCCTCCTTCCTTAGTAAAACATAAATAAAGCAGTCAGTCCATTACCTTACCTCTTCGACACTTCCTTTCATTCAGTACACGAGCCACAAAGACAGAGGATGAATCTTGGTGGCCTTAGGGCGGTGTGATATACTTTATACCCCAGTAGTCTGCCCGAGGTCACATAGCACCAGGATTTGGACCCAGACATAAAACTACCGCACTAACCTGCTACCTGTGGTTTAATGGAGTCCTCCTGAGGTGTGACACTCCATTTCAAGACAAGAACTTGTTAATGGTAGAAATCCAGGCACGGGCCACACTACTAGAATGACAGCTTTTTTCAGAGGAGTAGATTTTCAGTAGCACCATTCCTCCTCCCAGCAAACCATACCATTTATGCAAATATCTGTTCTGCCCACAACAAATGTTCTTCATCTGAAGGCCACCACATGGTTTTCAGGGAATCCTTAAACTGGCCCATCCCATTTATTGTATATGAAAAAAAAGTGAGCATGCCTGCTTTTGTTCTGGGAAACAAAGTGTTTTCAGATTTGCAAAGGAATTCCCAAACCCCAGGCCAGTAAGAATCACAGTCTGTATATACGGCCAGCTCTCCAGGCCTCTCCAACTCACAGCCCCTCCCTCCCTTTCCAATGGCTGGTCTCTGGGAGAGCCAGCCAGCTGACAACATGCCTATTCAGATGGACTTTGAGCCCTACCCCAGAAGAGTAAGCCCCACTGACATGAGCCTTGACACAGACAGGCCTGATCTAATGGAGAACGACTAGGGGCTACCTGGCTCTCAATCAGAAGAACTGGCCCAACGGACTGAGGTCGGCCATCTTGTTTAAAGCCAGAATATAGAGCTGACACTCCAAATGGTGATGAAGTCTCATGTTTGTTCAGGGTGATTTTTGGCTCTGCCACACTTCTAGATTTCCACATTATAGCGGAGGATATTGTTTGCCTAAGTATAATAGGGCATGTGAGTTGGTTCCTGGCATCGATCATGGAAGATTAGCTTACTTTCACGAACCCAGAATCAGCCCCAGTGGCTGTCAAGAAAGACCACACAACTCCCAGAGTGTCTATAAGTAGATACCAAACCACATGTGTTATTAGTCTTGATCTTAGACCATATTATTATTAACTTTGCTTTGGTTGAAAGTGGGCCCCATCATATTGTTAAAATAGAGTTTCACAGCCTTTAAGTGACTAGGGTACGTCACTTTTAAGATGTTTTTCCAAAAGAAAATGTTAAATCCCAAATACATTTTTGGCTGAATAGTTGGTTTTAATGGTCCAAAGTCAAAAACTGTAACTTAATTCCTTGTAAAACTTAAATCAATTTCATGAGGGTTCTGCTAAACAGTTCCCTCTGTTCAGCTGGAGATTTCTCCTGGCTCCTAACCCTTAAGATATATTAATATATTCTTTTAAAATGCCAATGTTTTCCATTTACAAAAATTCTGTTGTCAGTATCTGACTTATGTTGACATACAGTAGCTTATTTGTGGCCTCAATTATGGTATTGTGGTTATAACCTCCCCTTTCTCTCACTCCCATTTTCCTTAGTATCAGTGAGGGAACACAGTGTCCAAATAACGACCTACATGTGCAGTTTGCCAAATTTTGCTTTCCGAAGGTGATGAGGGTGGGTAGGAGTGTTATTCAGAAGTCCGCATCTCTAGGTCGAGCTTAATATTAAGTATGACTGGTGCCTTGTATGTCTCATTCAACCATGGGATTTATTGGTGAAATGGCGTCTGCTACATGCCTGTGGCTCCCACTTAATACCACCAGAGACAAGAATGCTGAGTCCCGCTGAAAGGCAGTAATGCATCTGGAGAGCTCCTAAGAAAGATCCAAGTCGTTTTCAAGTTTGCTTAATAATGTACTCAGTAGTCTAATGTTTTGGGCACAAATAGCAAAACTCCTTCCAATAGCACGTACTTTGTATATCAAATTAGTGTGGGGCAGGAAGTACTTGCAAAAAGGAATCCACCCAAAAGAAAAAGGCCAAAATGCCAGCAGCAAAATGGAAAAGAATCTTACCCCAAAGTGAACACACTTTGCTGAAACAATTAGTGTCTCATCAACGGTGTGCCAGATTCTATAAGTTGGTAAGTGCCATTCTTTATTAGATGTGTAACTAGTCTGGCACCGTTTTCAGATTCAGAGAGATTTAGGAGTTCTGAGGTTGAGTCCCAGGGCACAGTCTTTAGAAAAAGTGTGGGCGTGTGGACAGCTTTTCTAGTTGGTAAGGGCTATCATTAGCTACTTGGCCTCTAAGATTGTGTATTTGAAATTCATCTTTTTTATGAAACAGATGTTTTTTGAAAGGCGCTTCTATGTTCCTTATTTTTCCATAAGTTTTTCCCTTCATTTTTTAGTAAATTTCATTTTTTACTTAGGATGCAATGCTACAGAGAAATATGAGGAGAGGATTTATTTGGTCCACAAACTCAAATTGGTATAGCAAACATGTTTTTGGGCACCTGCTACGTGTCCAACTCTGCTGATGCAGAAAGGACCCACGAGGAAGTGCTTCTTGGTGCGTGTGAGAGTCCCCAGGACACTGATGAACATCCTGAGTCTTTTGTCCACCCAGCGGGGTGAGAGGAGGTGCAGCCTGGGAAGCCCCAAATCATTGTAGAGCAGTGTCGCCACCTCCCACATTGAGCAGCTGTCTGCTGGGGTTGAAAAATTCAGCTTAAGGTCAACCAAAATCTCAGAGAATGCAGTGGGGTTTTCAGGAGCAAGGCAACTCCTAGTTCTCTTTTTTATTTAATCGCCTTTGTAGAATGTCATGTTTTAGTTATTTAAAGGGAGATAGATCACCCTACAGTGCCGTCATTTTGCCAGTCACCCCAGTTTGGAAGCTTGAAGTCATTTCAATTATAACTAAAGAGAACCATCCCCTAGAAAACCTGCTTGAGAGCATTCTGGAAAATTTCCCAGCTCACCATAAAGTGCGCAGATGCCAGATTGCTGGGTGCCAGACCTGTGTCTCTCAATGACTATTGTTTCTTCAAGGCCACAGTAAAAAATATTCAATAGAGAATTGGAAAGCGATTTTCCTCTTAAACCCATACAGAGCTTTAATGCACTTAGAACGTGCGTGTGCCTGGAGTGCACCATTGCAACCCTATTTCTGGAGCCTGGAGTATCACTTGGCGGACAGAATCTACTGGTAAGCATTGTGCAATGGCCTCAGCCTTATCCTGGAAGTTTAACAAAAGTAGGTCCAGAAGCTTCTTTTGGGTGGCCACATATGGTTAGTGTTATAGGTTGGTCCCAGAGCCAGCTACTGACCAGAGTTCAAGCTCACACTGCCCTTTACAGGCCAAGAGGTTGGCTGAGCCTTTGGGAACCTGGTTCATGTCACCTTGTCTTTGACAGTCCATTAGGAAGCTAATAGCTACTCTTGCACAAAAGGCTTCTTCTTACTAAGGTTTCCTTCTCCTTTCCTGAGATGAGAAAACAGTGTGATATACAGGTCACAGTCATGGGCTCTGGAGCCAATAGGCTTGGGTTTGAAGTCAGCTCTAATTTGTAGCAGCTGTTGAACCTTGGGCCAGTTCCTGAAGCTCTCTGGGCTTCAGTTTCCTATCTGAAAGAAGAGGATCATGACCTTACAGAGCTGGGGTAAGGCTTAATGGAGCTAATGTACTCATGCACAAATGTACAGTTTCCAAGGTCCTTTTCTAATCATTTCATTTGATTCCTCATTTTCAGCCTCTCATAGGGCAAGGTTTTCAACAAGTGCTCAAGCTAGTCCAGTCTGAGTTTCAACAGAGAGATCAACACAGTTGTTCCAAAGTCTATTTGTCACAGTGTTGAGTTCCAGTGTCCCTGGCATGATTCGTAGCAGTGTGTGGCATGAGGCCTCTGCTGGCTTCAACTTTTCTTGTGGTAGTAGAACTGCCTATTTAGTGCCTACTGATCTGGGCAGTTTGACTTCTTGGAAGTGTCCCTGGAGTTAAGGAGGAATTCTTTTCCTTCTGCATTATTTTGAAAGTCACCTTTGAAGTCAATAGAGTTGTTTTCTAATGCAAATGCAGAGGTTCCAGGAAGTTGGCTGACCACATCCGGTGAAGCAGTCCCACTTGCTCTTCTAGTTTATTTTTAATATAAACCAAGAGTAAAAATACATACACACCCCATCTCAGATGCAAATTGAAGCCAGTCTTTGTTTCTAAATATCTGTGAAATGACATAAGTAAGCTAACAGGGAAAAAAAATGTTGCTAATACTTAGGCATATTCTACTAGCCAGTGATAATGCCAAATTAACATTGAGCTTTCAAGAAGAGTTAGGAATACGTACCGAATGGTGCTGTGATCACAGCCCTTATTTCTTTCCTTTTTTTTTAAATTAAAGTTTATTGGGGTGACAATGGTTAGTAAAGTTACATAGGTTTTCAAGTGTACAATTCTGTAATATATCATCTATATATTGCATTGTGTGTTCACCAGCCAGAGTCAGTTCTCCTTCCATCACCATATATTTGACCCTATTTATTCTCATCTACCACCCCCTTCTCCCCTTATCCTCTGGTAACCACTAAACTATTGTCTGTGTCTATGAGTTTTTGTTTGTTTGTTTGTCTTGTTCCTTTGCTGCTTTCAGTTTTATATCCCACATTTCAGTGAAATCATATGGTTCTTGACTTTTTCTGTCTGACTTATTTCGCTTAGCATAATAATCTCAAGATCCATCCAAGTTGTCACAAACGGCACTATTTCATCTTTTCTTATGGTAGAATAGTATTCCATTGTGTATACATACCACAATGTTCTTTAGCCAGTCATATATTAAAGGACACTTTGGTTGTTTCCATGTCTTGGCCACCATAAATAAAGCTGCAGTGAACATAAGAGCACATATATCTTTACAGATAAATGTTTTTAGATTTTTTGGGTAAATACCCAAGAGAGGGATTGCTGGGTCATATGATAATTCTATTCGTAATTTTTTGAGGAACCTCCACACTGCCTTCCATAGCGGCTGCACCAATCTGCATTCCCACCAACAGTATATGAGGATTCCTTTTACTCCACAGCCTCTCCAACACTTGTTATTATTTGTCTTCTTGATGATAGCCATTCCAACTGGTGTGAGGTGGTATCTCATTGTGGTTTTTATTTGCATTTTTCTGATGATTAGTGATGTTGGGCATCTTTTCATATGTTTATTGGCCATCTGTATGTCCACTTTGGAGAAATGTCTATTGAGGTACTCTGCCCATTTTTTAATTGGATTTTTAACAAAGGAGCCAAAAACGTACAGTGGAGAAAAGACAGCCTCTTCAATAAATGGTGCTGGGAGAATTGGAAAGCCATGTACAAAAGAATGAAACTAGATTGCTGTCTGTCACCATGCACCAAAATTAACTCAAAATGGATCAAAGACCTAAACATAAGCCCTTATTTCTTTAATGGACTAGAACTAGGATTCTTAACACCAAGGCTCATTAGTCAGAGTATTGGAATCACATATTCATAACCGTTTATGGAGTGTTTCAAAATATAAAGTCCTCTTGACTTTCTGAAATGTAATCTTTTATGCTTGCGCACACCTAGACCATTTCTGCGTAGTATGCTTTATTTCAGCTCAGAATTTTTCATCAACAGTTCTAGTCCTTGAGAATTTCTACTTGAAATGTGGGCAGTAAACTTTACTTAGGAAACAGCCACTAGAGACATGCAAAACAAGAGGATAATTGATGTTCGTGAATGAAAATGTAGACTATTGTAAAAATGTCATTTTTCTCAAATTGGCATATAATTTAAACAAATTTTTTTTCAACTTAAAGAGATTCTCAAGCTCATCTGGAAAAAACAATATGTGAGATGGCCAATTATTTATTTTTTTTAATGAAAGGAGAGTTTTCCCTACAAGATTCTGAAATATTAGAAAGCTCTTGGGTTTAATATAGTGATATAAAGGCACAAACCCAGACAGACAAATCAATGAAACAGAAAGAGATGCCAGTGTGAAAAGTGATGTGCTATATGGTAGAGATCATTACAAGAAAAGAGTAAATAAAGGTGTAAAATGGTTAGTTAAATGTTTAGAGAAAAAATCGCCTCATGTTATTCCATGGGCTTTAATACATTCCAGATGGTTTAGAGAGTCAAGTTTTTTCATGAAGAAAAAAAAAGAAATAGAAGAAAATATAGGTGACCATTTTTGTGATGATGGGGTTTTGCTAAGGATTTACTAAGCAATAAAACACATATATGTACAAAGAGAGTAAAGAATATATATAGTTAACTAAACTTTAAAGTAAGCATGTTTAAAACTACTTAAGTGGGCAAAAATATTTGCAACACTGATAAGATATCTTATGGTTAATATCTTATTAATATGTAAAGAGGTTTTATAAATCCATAAGAAAAATACCAACAAGAAAAAAATGGAGAAAAAAGAAATACAAGTGTCCAGTAAATATATTTAAAACTAAGCCCAGCCTCACTAATAAATAATCTAGGACATGAATATTATAATGAGACCTTATTTTCTATCAAATTATTGTCTGTTCAATGGACAAACACTAAGCAGTATGAGAGTCCCTGATGATGGGGAGTGTACAGAGAAATAGATTTTAGGAAACTGCTATAGGGAGGGCAAGTTGGTACAACCTGAGGTGAAGAGTAATTAACAATACATATTAAGAGCTTTCAGAATGTCATGGATGGTGAACTGATAGAAATATCTGTGTCTGGATTGTGGCAGTGGTTTCACATATTTAGGTGTCAAAATTCATTGAATTGTATTAAATGCATTTGTTTATTAAATGTAAGTTATTCCTTAATTTTTTGATGAAAAAGAAAAGTCCATAGCTTTTGACCCAGTCATTCTAATCCTAGAAAAAAATAAATCAGACAGGTGCATAAAAACTATTATAAGATGTTCTTCATAGTATAGTTAACAATTGCAAAGCAAAAACAGACTTAACTATCTAAAAAATGGGAGAATGATTAAATAAATTTTAGTACATCAATTTGAAGAATATTAGACACTAAACTATTAAAATCATGCTTTCAAAAACATTTAATAACATAGATGATTGCTCAAAATATAACAGAATATGAAGTGGGAGAGAAAAGGATCATAAATAGTATTTATAATATGGTACCAATTTAATTTTAAAAACTATATAATCAGAGAAACATAATTAAATTTAAATATCTCAAAGTGTCCATGGTCATTAGTCATATCTCTGGATGGTGGGATTACTAACAAATTTTTTCCTTACTTCATAACTACTATATATAATAAAACTCAATTTTGAAAAAGGGGTATTCAATTTAGGAAAATAATTAAGTGATCAGATAAAAATTATATGTGACAGTTGGAAGCAGAAGCAACTATTGGGTTGTTGGCAAAGTCATGAAGCATGTTTGTAGCAGATGGCACTAGTTCATTTTTGGAGGTGCTAGAGTCATTCGCATCTATGTTATTCCTATGTCATTTGACAGCTGACAGTTCTAGCTTCAGTCTAAAAAAAATTTCACATTGAGCTATTTGGTGAGTTTTGGAGATTTTACAACAAGTTGAAGATGGAAGACCAAACTGTGCATTTTTGCCATATTTTACTGTTTTACTTCCATAACGGGAAGAACGCACGTCAAGCTTGTTAAAGTTGCATAAAGTTTACGGTAACAATGCTCTACAAGAACATCAGTGCCAACGATGGTTCACAAAATTCTGTGCTGGTGATTTTGATCTCAACGATGCTCCTCGGTCAGGGAGGCCCACCGAGGTTGATGACAACAAAATAAAGGCATTGATCGAGTCAAACCCATGTTACACAACACGAGGGATTGCAGAAACATTGACCATCCATCATTGAAGCATTCACGACCACCTGAAGAAGTTGGGATACATAAGCAAGTCCTATATTTGGGTCCCACATGAACTCAAGGAAGTTCATTTGACGGCTCATATAAACATCTGCAATATGCTCATTAAACATGAGAAAAACGACCCTTTTTTGAAGCGACTGATAACTGGTGATGAGAAGTGGATTGTTTACAACAATGTGGTGTGCAAACAGTCTTGGTCCTGACGTGATGATTCACCTCAAACAACATCGAAAGCAGGCACTCATCAGAGGAAGGTTATGCTCTCAGTGTGGTGAGATTTTAAAGGTGTGTTTTTCGAGCTCCTACCAAGGAACCAAACAATCAATTCAAATGTGTACTGTTGGCAAATGGACAGTTTGAACAAACCCATAATCCAGAAACATCCAGAGCTTGTTAATGGTAAAGGAGTTGTGTTCCATCACAACAACGTGAGACCACACACAAGTTTGATCACCCATCAAAAATTATTGGAGCTTGGATGGGATGTGTTGCCACACCCACCATACTCGCCTGACCTTGCGCCGTCAGACTGCCACTTGTTTCGCTCTCTTCAAAACTCCTTGCATGGTATAAAGTTCAATTCAGATGAGGCTGTAAATCAGCACCTTGTTCAATTTTTCGCAAATAAAGACAGGTCCTTCTATGAATGAGGAATTATGAAGCTCACTGAAAGATGGCAAAAGGTTATTGAACAAAACGGGCAATATATCATTGATTGATCTTTGTTCTTTATATAAAAAAATGACCTTTGAAAAACACAGACGAAATATGTCATGTCTTTCCTGACAGCCCAATAGATCACTATGGTATTGCTGGGATCACACAGAACTTGATCTCTCTTCCATGTACAATACTTTTCTGCATACTCAACAACATTGACTCCCCAGAGCAAATGAAGAACGTCACTCTCTAGGGGTCAGCACAGATTCATGCAGATGCAATCTGGGGCTCAACTTTTTGTCCCTTGGCCAGCCTCTCTCCGTAAAGACTCCCAACCTCTTATCAGCAACAATCCTTTGGATTTCATTAAAAATCCAGTTAAATACACACACACACACACACACATGCTCGCACAGCCTTTTATGGGTGTATATAGGAGCTGTGAACGTGTGTGAAGGTTTCTAGCCCTGAAATACTAAGATTCTATGACTCTGCATTTAACTCTTTAATAGTCTTGACACCTTTATCTTGCCTTACGGACTATGGTATAAACACCATAAGGGCAGGAATTGGCTTTCTGAGTCTGACTCCTTAACTGTTTGGGGCAACCATGCAGATATTTAAGATGGTTAAGATGGTTTAAATATTAAGATATTTAAGATGGTTAAGATGGTTTAATTACATGAGGGTAGCTCTTTTTCTATTGCAGTGTGACCATCCTTAATCTGAAAACAAATTGATTTAACTCTGCAGTAAGCTGACATGCCTTCCTCCCCACAAGTCATCATAGCATTAAGATTAAATGTCAGTATCACAGTTTAGACAAACCAGATGTGAACTGTGCAACTATTTTCATGTAGGGAACTGAAGTTTCAATATGCATCCCTTATATGTTTTTAATTGAGTGACTACAGATAACACCTAATAAAGTCGTCATGCTATGATATCTTGAGGTCATTGATTTGTGAGGTTTGTAGGTGTGGACACTCCAAATTCTGCTCAATCTCCTTCACATTCCATAGCACAATTCTAAAGGAATGTTAAAATGACATTTGCCTGTTTACTTTTCCTCTTGACTGATGAGGCTCCTTTCTGAGAGGTAAACATTGGCGTCATTCAGGAGTGAAGTTTAGACATTGTTGATATTTTTCAATCACGTGTGTTATCAAAACTCCTTCAAAATTAAGTGGCAAAAATAAAAGCCACAGACTTATCTTTGGAACTGTATTAGCCATAACCATCATACCTCTGGTTGATATAAATTGGTTCTGAATTTTATAAAAGTAACGATTAATTGTACAAAACTGTTGAAAGTCAGGAGATGTGGGGAAAATGGAATGTGATGTGGATAGGTATGACTTTTCTCCCATTTGACTTGGACTGTTGTGTGACTAACTATTTGATTAGAGTCTTTGTAAAGGCCCACAAGTCAAGGAGCCAAAGCCAGGGCAACACTGGGCAGGTAGTTCAACCAGGCTGGGATGGCAGCTGGGAAAGAAGGTGCAAGCAAACCAAACTCTAGGTACATCAGGTGGCTGCAAACTGGACACACAGACGGAGGGAGGCAGCCCAGGGAAAGGTGATGGTAAGAGTGAGGACTGCAGCCTGACAGAGACCAGGAGTCGCCATGGTAGAATATGGATTCCATGGACTGCGATCGGCAGCCAGGTGACTTCTGGTTTAATCATCAATGAAATCTCCATTTCACATTGAGCAATAGGGCTTGCATAGCCATATTCATGGGGAAACACTTATGCTCAAGAACAGAGAACTTCCAAACTGCCTTCAACCACACTGTGGTCAGCCCTGGGGAGGATTTGGCTGACCAGAAAAGGCCCAGAAAATCAGGCAGCAGCTCTGCACCCCTGGGTGAATATTCTGGAAAAAAAAAATGGAAAAACCAGTGCAGAAAAGGAAAAGGCCTGGGAATGGACCTGATTTTCCTAATACCAATTCATGGGTATTGTTGGGTCTTTTGCCCCACAATCTCCAATGGATCCTCTTTGTAGTTCATTATTTAGTTAAATAGCATGTCATGCCATAAGAAAGTCTGAATTTGTTTTGGCCAAATTACATAACCCAGAGACTTGGGCAGAAGGCTGAATGGAACAACTGATCTCAGCAGGGCCAAATGATTTTCCTTTGTATGTCGACCATTTCATTGTACTTCCTTAAGCTGCCTATTTATTCTAGCAGTGGTTTAGGGAGAGTGTCTTACAAAACTTTACTTTTTTCTATTTTAAAAAAGCATTTTAGATGCTGCAGATATGAATTATTTTTTGAAAGCTTCATTTGCCCAGTTCAGGCAAAATGCAATAGAAGAGAAAATGAATGGGAAAGCCAATCCTACCCAAATGGAGCTCTGGGGAGAGAAAAATGCATGAAACATACAAAAAATACTTTTGACATTTAAAGCACAGGATAATCAATTCTAGACTGTGTGGTATTAGTAAGCAAGAGGAACTTTAAGAAATTTATAAAGCTAGTGAATATGTAGGTGGAGAAAGTCTATCTGTAAACATGCATGAGTGTGAAATAGGATATGAACCCTTACTTTCTCTGAACCACCAGTTCTTAAGCTTTTGAAGGAGCATGGTATTTTGAAGTCTTGATATCTATAATTTCAGGAAGTACAATTTATTCACTAAGTTTCCATTAAATTTAAACATAAATTCTTCTGTTTAAATTGGGAAGATTAGCATTTTCCATTTTAGTGACAGAATACTGAAGTTCTGGGAGAATAGATTTTGAGAAGAAGAATAATAACAGATAGTGTTGTTATAGTTAATACTTATTGGGAATTGTTTGTGTCCCAGGCACTTTAAAGCCCTTTAGATATTTCATTTAATCCTAATAACAACCCTATGAGGTAGATAGTATTATTATGCCTATTTTCTAAGGAATGGAATTTTCAGGTAAAGAAACTGACAAATTAAAGAAGATTCATAACTTACCTAGGCCAATGAGCTGGCCATTGGCAGAGCCAGTGCTCAGACCCAGGCCTGGCTAATTTCTAACACCCCTTGCTCTTGACCATTCTATTACTGCCTCTCCATGTAAAGAGCAAAATTGAAAACGTGAAGATCTGAGGGCAATGCAGTAGTTAATAAAACCTATGACTCGAGGAAATCTTATTTGGCTAAGTTTTTAAGAACCCAATGTTTCTGGGAAGCATAGAAATTCTGTTGAGATGATGTTCATTGATATTCCAGATACGTTACTTTGTTTTATTATTTTTCCAGGAGAAAGACTTTAATAGTTGAAATTACTAAAATTGACTGCTTTAATAAAGTGCTTGCAAAGACTCAATCTGGTTAACAGTAAAGCCATTTGTTTCGGTCAGATCAACAGCTTTGGCTTTCATAAGGATTCTAGTGCATGGGATGATGGAATTTAAGAAAGCAAACAATCCAGGGAAAGCTGCTTATTTTTCTAAAATAGCAAAGCAAAAATAGGAATCCTTTCCAGTCTGGTTGCTGCAAATGTCTGCTGGAGTCTTAAAAATTCTTAGAGTATATGATTTATCATATAGGACAAAAAAAGTGATTAATGAGCACTTCTTTAGAAACTTTTAGGGTCCTATCATCACTATTCTAGTTGTTTAGACAGAAAAATATTTTGTGACGTATTCACTGTAAAAATTATAGGAGTTGACATTCAGTAACATTTATTTTAAAAGTTATTCATTGAAATATTGGGTCGTCGGGAAAGTCATGATGCATTTTTGCATTGAAAAACATAGAAAAATACGTCATGACTTTCCGGACGACCCAATATATATTCTACCAGAAACAGATGGTTACCAGGTAATTAAATCAATTTAATACTAATTCAGTCTTGTTAGTCTGTTAAAAAGGATTATTGGCTTTCAAATATTTTCACAAAGCCCTTTGTTACTTGTGAATATCATCGAGATGATATGATTAAAGCCTGTGAATACCAGTAAGCCTGAAAACACCCATGCTCATGCTCAGGGTCATATTTTGTTCTCTTAAAATTCTAGCATTCTTAAATTATTTGCTATGTTGGCTTCGTGTGTATAGACCCAAGCTCATGTGTGTGGGTTTTCCACAACAACTATGGAAATGATGTGGCCACTGTCTGCTGCTATGAGGTATAAACTTGAATGTCATCTGATTTTAGCTATTTGACAGCATATGTCAACATATTCGTGGTGTGTAAGGAAAAAATAGTCATTCGTATATCTATCCAATGAGGAGATGAACCAACGGTGTTCTATGGGACTGGAAACTAATACCCTCATAAACATTCTAACTTCACACAAAGAATGATGGGCTTAGTGGCAATCACTAACTTATCAAAGAATCAGATCTAAATACCTCAGGAAATGCACAGAGGGCATGATGCTCTCAAAGCCTTCAGGAATCCTAGGTGTACAGTTCTTTCAAGGCATTCTGTGAGCCAAGAAAATACAAGAATTGGGGCTTATGTCTAGTGCCAGTTTTGGACAGTTGGTCATGGTGGATAGAAACATAGGCTGAGTATCGTCAGACTGAGCCCAGCTGTGATCGCTGCCATGGACTTGAGATGGGGGGATTGGTAACTCACATCCCAGGGTGTATCACCCCTGCCCCAGGCTCCAGAAAACTTGAGAGCTGAAGTGCTGATTCCTTACTCTACTCTCACCCCACCCCCACCACACCCAGCATCTCCCCTCTCTGTTGCTTTGGACTGTGGGATAAAAAGAGAAGGAAAGAAAGACAAGTTATTATGCTCCAAAGGGCTTTGCAACATTCAGAAAAGGAAAGGGGGATTAAATCGACCCAAATGAAAGCCAAAGGACTTTCACTCTCCCTCACTTCAAGCCAATAACTCAGGTCTTCATTTTATTGTCACAAGTAAACCCAAGAACTGATGACTGAGCTAAGTAGCATTCAATTCACGTGTAATCCTTTTTGGTAGAGATGGTATAAAGGTTTACAAGGAGGACATGTTAATTCCTGTTAGCATGTTCTACAACCTTGGATGTTCACCCACATCATCTCCTTGAGCTCATGGTGAGAGGAGGCCGTATACACAGTAGCACCGTCCTTACAATCTCTTGTATTCCAGATACTGTGCACATCTTGCCTGCTGGGGCCAGAAGGGACACCAATACTTAACTGAGAAAGTGAGTGACTTCGTACAGGTCTTATTTTAATAACCTGCTATTTTAGGTGACACTCAGTAGATTCGTTTTGTCATCTATGAGAGGAAGTTGGAGAGTAAAGACAAAATCAAAAAAATAAAAATAAATAAATAAAGGTGAAGCAGAACCATAGACTTGAAATAAGCAGCAAAGACTTGAAATAAGCAGGCTTTCTCAGAGGCATTGACCCTTTGCCACTTAACAGGATTCAGTGGGTCAGAAATCGTCAATGATTTTCTCTTTTCTCCAAAGAGAAATGACGGGGAAGGAGAGGCATTTTCAAACTGAACCCAGGACTCCTAATCTCTCTTCATGAGGACCCACAGCCCCCCACAGAAATTTAAGAGATGAGTTAGTGGGGGACTCAATCTGTTAGACTCTGAGCTGTACAGATTGCAGACAGTCCAGCCAAGAGGTTACCTCAGCGTAGACCAAGTAAATAAATCATTTGGTAAAAGCCATTAGAGTAAATGTTACTGGAAAGTCATAAATCAACCAGCCTGTCTATATATGGTTTTGCTAGAATGTAGGAGCAATTTGAAATTTTTAAAATGTTTCTCTGTGTATGGTTTGAAGAAAAAGACTGTAACATAGCTAACCAGTCTCTATTATTATATCAAAATGAAATAAAAAATATGGTATGGATTGAATGCCAATTCACTTATTCAATTTTATGCAGTTAAGTTGTTTTTAGAACATCATGAAACTTCATTTCATGCCCCAGTAAAACTGAAATGTAATGGGTTATAGCTCTTCTGTTTGTTGACTTTTGGTCTTCAAACATCTTTGATTTTTCCATCCTTTGAACAGACTTCTAAAGAATGTCTTGAATGTTATTCAAATTACCTTTTTCTCCCGTCCCCTCCACCACCTGTCTTCAAAATTGTTTCTAAAGTGAACCAATCCCAACAGAACCTAATGATATGCTATGATATACTATGAACGCATTTTCCTAAGTTACAGCATGGTCTTTTCAGCATTGGGAGACTGTTTCTTTTTAACTAACTCACCACCACCACCACCACCCCAATCTTATCTAAGAGGAAGGCTGGTGCACGACTGCACAATTCCTGGCTTGTGTCGCATAAAAAGTTTCCTGGCGATCTGTCCTCTCCCTTCCATCTAACATCACACGCGGGTTTCTGCAGCTTCTCACAGCCATGGGCCGTGAAAGTGCAGCTCACGACATCACTCCCTACCGCCTTCACGTATAGCCTGCTGTTGATCTAACACCTAGCACCTGTCAGTGCTCCCCCTATTTTTCCTTTCATATGTCAGGAGAATGAAAGAGCTTAATTTCTGTCATCAGAAGAGGTTAAATTTCTATTCTACTTTCATAAAAACACCCCTCCCCCTATTTCTTTCTAATGGCAACTGCCGCCCAAAGGCAATGAATCATTTAAATGTCTTCTCTTAGAAGCTTGCAACTTGCATTGCCTGCCTCCTTTCGTAGGCAAGTTCCATTGCAAACACAGGTTTATACCACAACCAAACCTTTCAAAAGCATATTGTGAAAAAAAATTATTTTGTCTTCCTGGGTTACGTTTGCAAACTTTAATCTGTCTATAACATTTTTATATTATTTTATATTAAATAGTCATATAAAGCACTTACCACTATTCTTTCAAGTAGCAACCATGGCACCCCGGCAGGGGTGGGTGCCTGATGGTCTTGGCAGCTACTGGCATTAGTCTGTCAACTTCATACTTTCCTTAAGTAAACAAATGTCCCCCTGCCCCCATTCAAGTGGACAAGTTGCAATTTCATCTCAATTGCTCTATCTTAGGGTTTTGCTAAAGCAAAGCAATTTGGATGGGCTTTTGGATACCCGCACTGTCTTACAGAGCAGTCAGTTGAAAATCTGATCTCTAACAGGGAGGGAAGGAGAAGGAGATGGGGCTGTCAATTTTCAAACTCCTAAGGCTTGGTACTGCCAGTGTGCTCCAGGTTGCCCAGATAAAGCCAATTTCATGTTAAAGTAACATTACAAACTCTCCCAATGGAAGTGACAGCATCCTTGGACCTTCATTTCACACCTTCCTGACTTGGGAATGGTTATTTTGACTAGCACCTCTTACTAACCTAACTTCTTAATGCCTGGGCAAGAGGTTAAATATCTCACTTATCTACGTGTTTGGCCTCCATGAACAGCTACTTCATTCAAAGCCCTTCAAGGGTTTATCAAAATCTCACCATGTTTAACATGCCAGAGACAACATCCAGGTTGCTGGTTCTTGGGACTCACCATTGGTTCATTCATCAAGGCTCATCATTGTGATAATATAATATTAAAACAACAACAACAATGAGATAGACTATATTCTATTAAAGAAACTGTATCTAGGATGAACTTAGGTTCTGTGGTGGCCAGTTCTGAGATCTGAGTACCCAGTTCATGGACTGTAAGACTGACATTATTATCATCAAGTGGTATAATGTACTAAAAAGTTCTTGTGCTCTAACTGGTTTATAAGCAACCATATTCCCACATTAAGTGCAGTGCTGTGTAGGACTTTCTATTCTCACAGACAGTGGACACAGGAACTTCAAAGGCCCTGTGCATCTTAAAGATTTAGTAAATTAGGTTATAGTTAGATTGACATACAACATTAAAGAAAATGTCTTAAAATTTAGGACAATTGCACAAATTCCAGGATCTCTGACAAAAGGAAGTAAGGGTATCTTAAAGCTGTCAGAATTGGAAACCTTATCAGCCATGAGAAGAAGAGCTGCCACACAATATCTAAACTTGCTGTTTATCTTAAGGAGAGAAGCGAAAAGGTACATCATCACTTACAAACAAGGATGTTTATCTCATATTATCTAGAGTTATAGACACTGAAAAGCAACCCAGTCATCTAACAGTAGCTAACTGGCTATCTGACCTCTATCCATAAAATGGTACACATTAAAACACGTCGCAAAATATGTCTTGAAATAATTAATGCTATAGGAAAATGCTTGTGATCAATTAAGTTTTAAAAGAATATAAAACTAAAGAAACAATAGAGCAGAGATCTATTTTATAATTCACATATATAAGTAAGAAAAAGACTAGAAGAACATATATTACTACAGTAATAAATGTGGCTTGATTTAAAGTCATTTTATCTTAATCTTTTTCCAAAAAATTTACCATCTATATCTGCATATGTGTATATGTAAATTTATGTAAGTATGTGTATCTTTATGATATGTATATATTTATGTACATCACAACCACAAAAAAAAATGAATTTTTAAGTTGTAAGTTACTTTTCTAAGAATTCAGATTTAAAGCTAAAAGCTTATAAACTCCCCAAGAGCTTTGTGATGACTCTGTACATAACTAGATAGGTACCTTGATCTACATGAAACACTGGGGAAAAATATAATAGAGCATCACTTAAAAAAATGAGACAAAGAATTATCCTATGGACATGTGTCGTGCCCAGAGTGACTGTGGGTGTCAGCAGCTGGGTTCAGCATCATCAGAACTAGATTTAGACAGTGCACTGTGATTCCAGGAGAGATTCCAGGGCTTTTCCCTGTCAAAGGAGGTTGTGTGTGTGTGTGTGTGTGTGTGTGTGTGTGTGTGTGTGTGTGTGTGTGTGTAAGTATAAGAGAAGTAGCATAAGCCTGCTAATAGCATACAAGCTGTGCGGAATAGAAAGAAGAAGAATCTTGCATATAAAGTAGAAGCAGAGCTTATGAAATGATCAGAGGCCAAAGAAATTTGGACAAAACTACTGGGGTAGTGTTTCTCTTGATCTTCTTTGTTCAAATCCATCTCTTTGTCCTCATCAGTTATTGGTAAGGACGTCCATAAGATGATTCCAAATAAAGTAACAAAAGTATGACAAGTCATTAAAAAATGCATTTCTCAATAATGATTTCAAATAAAACATGTATTTCCAACAAAGAAATAATGTTTTATGAATAATGCCATATAAGTCTTCCAATAAGGTTGTTTTTCTGAAGTAGATCTTTTCAGACAGAGATGTTTGGTTCAGCTGTTGCTGTGAAAGTATACCGTTCTGTTGTTGCCTTTCTCATGCCCGAGCCAGTATTTCAATGGCAAAATGTTATGATGGGGAGAGCATGCGTGTGTAATTAGGGTGGTATATACTTTCAAAGAAATAGATCAGCGTTTTGATGATTTGGGCCGTAATGCCAAAGTTGGGGAGAAAAGAAATGGGGGGCAAATTGCCCTCTGACCAGGCAGGGAACCAGGGCAGCAGGAAAGCAGGAAGCTGGAGTCAGCTGATCCTGGGGTGGGGGGAGGGGGGAACACATGCAGAGTTAGAAAGAAATCCCTAAGTCCTTTGACATATTTCTCATCACCAATGAAAAAACACTGTTCANGGGGGGAGGATGGGGGTTGGCCGAGTACTCACAGCGTGTGACTGTCTGAACATTGGATGAGCTCTGATGCCTCTCCCAGCCCTGTTGATAAAGCAATGCTAACATGAGGTTGATTATTCTCATGGTGAATTCTAAGTTAGGACCTGAGGGTGGTTGGACAGCTCCTGCAACAGAACAAGCTGGGGTGCGAACTAAAAATGCAGGTTCCAGGGCTCTGCCACAGCCCCCTGCCATCTGTGCTCAGTTTCTGCAGGTGCTTGCACCCCAGGTGATTCGCTTGTTGCACACTTTGTCTGGCAAGGTGTTCGCCTGGCCCTACAGAAGGGCACAAAATGAGGCCCTCAATGCCCACCTCTGTGTGGTTGCTCTTCTCTGATGCTCCCCTCTGAGAGAAGCCTTTCCCCAGCCTGACATCCAGGCTACAGCCAAGCCCGGATTAAGCATTGCCTGGGAAGTGATTGCAAGGATTGTACATTTGGTTTTCTCTTTACTCTTCATGCTTCCTCCTCGAGGAAGGAGCCTGTGCGTTCAGCTTTTAGCAGCTCTCTTATTTCCTGGAATCGTGCTTAGTAGGTGCTCAGTGCAGAGCTGATGAAAGAGCAAATGGAGGCCAGGCAAGAAAATATCTAATTCCTACCCCCAACCCCTAGCAATTTGGGCACTGAGGATAAGTAGTGTAGAGCTGGGTCACCCGGGCAATAATTGGAAGTCTCTCCAGTGGGGTGCCCTCACCTCAAGGTTTGATGGGGTTAGGACCTACCTATGCATGGCTTTCAGGGCTGGTTGACAGCTTCCCTGCTTCCACAGGGGCCAGTGCCCTGGCCTTACCAGCCCTCCTGACCCACCCACACAGGTCAATTACTTTTCTCCCTGGCCTCTTTTGTCTTGCTTCTGCTTCCAAAAATCAAAGCAAATTGGGAGCATTTTAAAGGCTTCATTCTCTTGTATCAAAGGAGCCTAGCACTTTTAGGCATTTCAAAAAAAAAAGTAAACCATGTAACTTCCCCTTGGCTACACAGAGAAAAGGTTCCCTTGAAATTCAAAGTGAGTTTGATTTATTTTTAATTATTTATATTTCCAGATCTGAAAAAGAAGATTGCAAAAAAAAAGGGGGGGGGTGGTTAAGGGGGAATACCTCTGTTTATTTTACCAACCCCAAGCACTGAGTCAGCCATGAAGTGCTTTTTGTTCTCTCCCCCTCTAATTGCCATACCTCCAAGAAGCTGGTCTTAACATGCCATCCATCATTCGAGTGGCAAATCAAGCGCTGGCCCTTTCAGCCCAGCGTATCGCTGCGAGCCATAGTGACACACATTCATTTCCGGTGGGGGCCGCTGCAGGGGAGCGGCGTGTGTTTGAACCGTGTGGCCTCCCTGTAGAATTCAGGAAATGAGTTTACTCTATCTGTGACAAGCATCGTGTTCACACGGTTTCGGGAGCAGTGGCCCTGGGATGTGTACTGACCACGCTTCCCGCACACTCACGAATGCCCCAGCCCCACTCCACCTGAACTTGATTTTCATTACACCTGTCACCTGAGAAAATATGCCTTCTCCCTTGTGTGCTGGAAATTTCTGGATGTAATCTAACCCGAGATTAGTAAACCACAGGTTTGTTTAGACAGAGTGATTCTGCAAACAGGAGGGCCTCTTTGGTTGATCACCACTCAGCTCCCCTGAAGCTGAAAGAGTGGGTGCCTATCTTTGGACGATGCCTATTTTTTTCCTTGATACAATTTGGCCCCACTTCTGGTTGTTATTCAACTTGTATTCATTTCTTGCATATAATCGCTGCTGGACCAGGTTCAAACAAGCTGGGATTGTTGAGGGGAAGGGGGCTTTAGTCGGCTTGGAATGCGCCTTCACTTAGATCAAGGGAAGGAACGCCGAAGCCAGCGCAGCATCAGCACAGACTGAGCTGGTGCTGAGGTTTTGTTATTTTGCATATGGTTAACCGTCTTGGAGGTCGTAAAGTGGGGCCTCTGTCCTCCAGTGCACCAGCTGGGTTTACACAGTATTTCCAGATTGTTTGTTTTGACCCAGAGCCAGGGCTACACCGTTTTTCCATTATACATTTTGGACAGATGAAGAGAGGTGGGAAGGGAGACTTCGTGGGGCAGGTCTGTGATTTCCTTTTTATTTACTTTAAAGGGACTTTTAAGAGTTCTGAAAATTATGAACCAGTCCAAACATAATGTCAGTGCAGCAGAGGTAGAAAGAGCCACTGCTTTTGCAAAAATGGCCAGATCGTGGGCAGTAAAACCAAATTCGTTCCTGGCCTCATGAGGCCGTGTGTAGGGAGCATCGTGCCTGTTCCTGCTCAGTCTTGCACTCAGACTGGGTACTGGTAAATGATATTCATGACAACATTCACAAGTTAAGCCCCCATTGTCTGCTTGGGGGTGCCTTAGGAGGAGTGATGATTTGGGGAACCAGAACCTGTGAGCCTTCCATGGGCGTATGCATTCCACGCAGATGGTGTGCTTGGTGCCAGGGGTGAGGTGTGCTTCCAAGGGCACCGGAGACATTCTCCTTTGCAATCCTTTCCCTGAGACACCAGCTTTCTGAGGATACCCCCAATGTCCTGGCCTGAGTTCTTCCACCAGGGAGCATTCAAGACCCGCCAAAGAACCACAGTTTAAATTCCATCCACGGCAAAGCCATTTGCACTGCAGTCAAGTACATGGGATCTGAATGAATGTGTTACTTCTACATCAAACATTTTCTTTTGCTAATGGAGAAACAGCACTAAGATATACCAAAAATGATGGCAAATTAAGTAATGGAACAGCATTAATAGGTCACACGGATATCTTTTTGCCCCAACAATGTTTGGATTTGTTTAGTTAATGGCTGTAGGAAATAACACACGTGAGTGTCCTAGATACAAGGTCACAGTATATGTTATGTCTTTCTACATAGGTATTTATGTTTGTGGCAAATGTCCCTTATCACAGTATTTGTTAAGCTTTGCTAAGTATATGAAAGTGACTTGTTGCCATAACAGAGTGTTCAACAATGAAATAGCTAAGAAAAGCAAATACCCTACCTCTCCAGAGTGACCTGGGATCCTAAACTCCTGTTCAGCCTACCATAAGGAAATTTGATTTCTAGAAATGGAAAGTTTGCTCAGGAAGGACCTTCAAAATTAAGGAAAGAATGTAGCAAAAACAACACATGTATAGACAACACCAGAAGTTGCCCTTCAGGTTAACCGAGTCTTATAGATGGTTTTAACATACAGGTTTCAAATCAACAAACCTTTATTGAGGGTCGTTGTGTGTACCAGGAGTTGGGTGCCGGGGAACTAAAAATGAATAGGACACAGTCCCTTTCCGTGTGAAAACATTTTTGCTGGATTGCAAGTTTTTCGCCAACTCTCCCAGGCTTATCAAAGCACTCCCCCTGACTTAGAACACTCAAGCCCTTCTTTCCAACCCATCCCCTTAAGGCCAGAATACATACAGGGCAAGGAGACGTGGGTGGTTATAGATTTCCACTCGATTTGGAAATTAATAGCCGTGATGTAACAAAAAGGTGGTAGACTGGGAATAAGAACACCCATGTTCGAGTCTTAGGATTGTCACTTACTGGCCATACAAGCTCAAGCCAGTCTTGTGACCTCTCAGGTCCTTGGTATCTGCAGGTCAAATAGGTTGCTGTGAGGACTATGTGAGTTAACCAGGGGGTATGTGAAAACACATTAATCCAGGGAGTTCTATGCAAATGAAGAAGATGTTATTCTGATGGAGTGGGGGCAGTAGGGGCTATTTATACCACTATCTATAAAGCTTTAATAATGCAGAAAGCTGACCCAACTCAATAATCTCCCTACTGACCTCCTCCTTATATTCTTGGGTATTTTTCTCTACCAGCATTGTGTGACCAGTTACAGATTTTTATGTTATTGGGGGTCAGAGATATGAAAAGGATCCCCATTCAGGGCCACAGTGACTCTGTGGGGCCTCTGCCACTTCTCGTCAGGAAGAGTACAGAGCCTGGAGGCCTTGATGAGTCAGCCCCAACACAGCCCTGACTGCGCAGCCGACTTTGAACTTGTCTATATGGAAAAACAACCTTCATTTTGCTGTTCAAATAGAAAGGTCAGAGGTTGGGTTTTGTTTTTGTTTTTCGTTCAGATCATTTCACAGCTCAAAACCAGTGCCTACTTAGAGGAATTTTTCTGCAATTACCATCAAAATAATTAAGGGGATTCTTTGGCCAATCCTTAACAATAAATAAGAAAAATGAAAAAAAAAATCAAAAGCATCCCGAACCACAGCTTCTCTTCGCCAGAATGATTTATTAATTAAGGAACAGGGGCAGAAACACCTGATGTGGCCAGCACTGTGATTCCACAAAGGCACCTGAACCACAATGCTAAACACTGGAATTTATAGACCCCAGTGGGAGCTAAAAACAAACCCAGATGAGAGAATGGACTCAGCATTCATGGGTCTCCTGGGAATTTTCTATTAAGCATATTCAGATATTGCCTTTGTCCCCACGCAGCTATGTCTGCACCTCACAGAACAGCCACGCCTTCTTCAGGTCTGACAATACTCTCTTCTTTCTAGTAGTTTCTTTCATTCACTCAGCGAGCATGTACAGAGGGTGCTGTGTCTCCCCAGGTGCTGAGCAATGGAGGTATGAGGATGAATGGGGTATTAGCCCTATTCTGGGCACTGTCAGCATAACAAGCTTTATTAAGAGAACAGCTACATGAAACTGATGGGGATGTTAAGAAAGAAAAAAAAAATCCAGGGAAAAACTTTCAGAAGTTTGATAGTGCCTCAGAGACCTCCTAAAGGTTTTCTATCTTTTGGATGAAACATACACACACACACACACACACACACACACACACACACCCCTACCCTATACTCTCAGACTCACACACACACCAGATCTACGTGATCAAATAGTCAAATAATAATTATGAAAGGCCCAACACCATGCAGTGTTGAAAACAAGCCCATTAGGCTTGGCCTCTCCATTCATGATTTCTGATCAAGGAGAGGAAATGTTGATGCCGTCAAACCAGCCAGGGTGAAATGCCTTATCTGCCCCCATCATGACTAGGCTATGAGGAGGGGTTCTCCCCTTATACCGTGAGCCCCATTCAACCATAAGCGACACGAAGGGTAAAGACCTTGGACTCAGTAGTCAGACTGTTCCAGGCCCAACTTCTGGCTTCTCTACTTACCAGCTGTGTGACCTTGGGCAAGTTATCCAGTGCCACATCTGTACAATGGTGTTAACAAGAGAACCCACCTCATCGGGGGGTTTGCAAGGATTTAAAAGCATATTAGAGATCTCACAGTCCTTACACTGAGAAAGCTCTCAAAAATGCCTGATGATGGTGACGATGATGATGATGATGATGTCTTACTCACTGCTTCTAATTTTTACGCTTGTAATTTTTATTCAGTAAATATTTGCAGAAAAATGGAAGGAAGGTGACATTGGACACAAAAATGAGGTCTAATTGAAGCCTTAATTTTGACACAGAGCACTCGCTTTCTAGGTTTAGGAAATCCAGAATTTCAAAACCTTTACAACAGAAGCATAAAACTCAAATTTCTATACCAGCCAGGCATTCTGTAACAAAATGAACTGGCCTTTAGAGCCTGAGACAAAAAGGAGAGAACTGGCCTCTCTCAGGGGGCAGCCATACTCAGCTCCAGAAGAAAATTGCCTCACATTGAGAGAAGCCAGAAATTCAGATTTCCATGTGCAATAGACCTTACAACAACTAAGTCTTACAACAACTAAGTCAATTTCTTAAAAAAATACCCCATGGGCCAAATAACACAGTCTGCCAGTCAGATCTCAGGCTGCCTGCTTGCCATCCCTACCTTAATGGAAGGAGCTCTGTATTTGTCTCTTCCTTTTGAAATATTCACCAGTAGACCCAAGACACCTGAGCCCCTTGCAGTCATCTCTCAGTTCCTGCTCATTTCAAAAGATGCTCTGACTTCTTGATGGTTACATTCTATAGTATATGCTCACCTACCGAGGGCTACTTCACTTCCCAAAGGATGCTAATAATAGGCACAGATTGTTAAAGCATGATTGTTTTGTGGCTGAAATAACAACGGTCCCCCAAAAACCCTAACAACTTCCTCTAGAATGGCTATTATGGCAATCTGGAGAAAGACTGATTCCACAGTTCATGTAGTTTTGTTTTGTTTGGAAGGAAAGTCTGGCATTTTACAAAAATACTTACCAATGGAATGACTTTTCCATAGCCCTGATTATTGTACAGCAAGACACATAACCATACGTCTTTGAAATGTGATTTTATAATTTCTTTACTAATGCTACAAGGCAAACTGCCTTCTGGTCTTTCCATATGAAGGTGATCATTTTCTCCAGGCTCACGAAAGCTTCACTGATTATGGCCCAGTACTTAGTGAGTGGAAGCCTCAACACAAATGCAAATCTGGCCTCAGATTCCAGCTCTATAACCTACTTTCTAGTTGTGTGACCTTGGGTAAGTCATTTAATCCCTCAGAGCTTTCTGAGTCATGACACCTCATAGGCTTATTGGGAATATTAAATAAAATAACATTCAGATGGGGCATAATCCAAACCCATAATAGATGTTTGCCATCAATGTTGGTTGACTCTCAATCTCTATTTCTCTGGTCACAAAATAGCATGCTTATTTCTGACCATGACATAACCCTCTGGCAATATCATTAACCTTCCTATTAAATTTTTCAGCTCTGTGAAAAACAAAAGGACCAAAAAACTGTAATCATTTCATATAAACTTTCGGTTTTGTGTCCACAGTTGCATGAAAACTAAAGGGTAGAGGGTTGGATGATGCCTCCCAGAGAGTAAGGGAGAGAGAGGAAGGCTAGACCAGAACCCTGGGATGCACTGACTTTTAGACACGCTAGGAGAGAGGACTGGGTGCAAAGAACTGAAGGGGAGCAATCAGAAGGAGACCAGGACAACCTGGGAAATGCTGTCACAGACACCACAGGAAGAGAGGGTTTCAAGAGGGAGCGTGTGGCCAACAGTGTTGTGAGGTCATGCCTAGAAGTTATGGAAGCCCTGAGAAATGTCCACAGAATTATCAACAAGGAAGCAAAAGTAATTTGAATAGAGTATTGAGGGAATATCAACCAGGTTTTGATGAGTTCCAGTCATGTATATAAGTTGAACTTTTGGTGACAACAAATTCAGACAACTCTTTCAGAAATTTCGCTATAATAGAGGAGAGAAAAGGAAGATACAAGATGGCGGAGGACACAGAGACAAGGCTTTTTTTTTTATTTAAGAAGGGAGAAACTTGAGCACATTTGAATTTTGGTGGGAAGGAGCCAGTTGAGGAGAGGTTGACAATGAAGAAGAGAGAAAGTAGAGTGACAGTGAGGCACACAGAGAGAAGAGATAGATGGATGACGCAAGAATTGGGTATTAATGCAAAACTGGAGCTTAGTGAAAAATTAGCTTTCATAAGAGTCCTCTGAACTAGCTGTCACTGTCTCTCCTGTTTAGACAGGGAATTTAGGGAAGGGCTAAATAGAGTAAGGAGGACTGAGGCAACTGAAATACACTTGGTGACCTGTCGCTATAAAAAAAAAGGATCTTTCAAAACTTTGTCTTAGTGCCACAAATGAAAATTTTTCCTTTATTCTTACTCTAAAATTCTGTTCTGTCTGTAGTTTTCTAGCAAACACAGGGCTGTCTTCTAGTGGTTGTTCTGACTAGTACTACCAAATAGGCACAACACTTTCATCAAGATAGTAAGGTGATGGGTAATTAAAATTTGGTTGGAAAGGTCACTTGGGATCTTATGAAATACAAATCTTATTAGAGAGCTCTCATTACCTTATAAAATTTGGATAACATAAGTCAGTGTAAAAAGGATCCAAGCGAGATCATCAGAAATCACTTGACGGAGAACATTATGAAGTTCAGACTCTGGTCGTCGCAAGAAGGCTGACTTTTCTCAAACTCTGTAGATCTCAGGTCAATTTCTGACTGGGTTTCTGAATTTTGTTTCTTACTAGAAATACACAATTACAAGTTCAAGCTAAATAATCACCCAAGAAAAGGCTTCCTGGAACAGAGAAGCTCTCTAAATTGTGATGATTGTGTTGATTTCCCTCATTGGCCTAGTTCAATTTTCTTTTCTAAATCAACCTTTTTTTTCTTCCAAATTATAAACACCTTAACCATTCTCTCTAAAATGCTTACTTGTTTCCTGCAAAATCATCTGCAAGTCTGAGCTCCCCAGTCAACGTGGGGAGTAGTAGGCTCTAGACCAGCGGTTCTCAACCTTCCTAATGCCGTGACCCCTTAATACAGTTCCTCATGTGGTGTCCCCCAACCATAAAATTATTTTTGTTGCTACTCTATAACTGTAATTTTGCTACTGTTTTGAATCGTAGTGTAAATATCTTTTTGTTTTCCGATGGTCTTAGGCAACCCCTGTGAAAGAGTCATTTGAGCCCCAAAGGGGTCGTGACCCACAATTTGAGAACTGCTGCTCTAGACTCAGTTGTTGAACACCATCCTGCTCCATTGCTTGTGGAGAAATATATGTGGAACAACGAGAAGTTTGCTGACCTTTCTGAAACTAGAAACAACACAGCTAAAACACAGTAACTGACTATTATGCAGACCTTCCTACCTCTGCCTCTTTCCAGCTGCATGACCTTGAACAAGACAAGAGTCTTGCTCGGCCTCAATTTCTTCACCTATAACATGGCTTTTCCACTGAGGGGTTATTGTAGGATTAAATACAATTATGTGCATAAATTCTTAGTTTAGTGTTTAGTACACCTTAGTTCTCACTAAATGTAGCCGTTACTGCAAAAATACACCACAAGGGATCAGGCTCAGCTGGGACCATCACTATCTCTTGATGAATCAATTAATTAATGATGTAAATATATCCTGTTTGTTTTTCACTTGTGCTTGAATGATATGCTATCACTTTCGTTGGTTACCTGCTCTGCCCACCCATCAACTCTCCCGTCCCCAGCCACAGAGAAACACACACAGGGAAGAGAGTTTCATTGCGATGAACTAGGAGTAACTTTAGAGCAATCGACCCAGTTACCTAATCATAATCAAAGAGGGAAATGTATAAATCCATCATGTTATCATTTAAAAAATCTTCCCAAAATTTTACTGGCTTGCTGTTAATAACCTTTTACAAGTCAACTCAATCCATTGTGTAGAACAACATTTTGTATCCAAATTATCTCATAGACTCATCTAGGAACTTACTTTGCTCTAGGTTAAAAATTCAATGTATGCTTTTCTTGGATGATTTTGTGGTCAGTGATTACACTTGCTGTACATTATTTTTAGGAAAATAGTGTTTCGACCTCAAAGAGATTTGAGGCAATAAAGCAGATCCGTGATTACTTCTTCACAAAGATCTAAGCTCCGCTATGGTTACTCCCTTGGGTCTTTCTTCAAAACAACGTAGGGGTGGCCTTTTGTTTAAGTTCCAGGCACTGTTAAGCCCCTCCCCTTTCATAAAATGTAAATCCAAGTCCTCCCTCTTCGCTGTTGCAATATTTATGACTATACACCTGACCAGCACATAAAATAAATCCAGTATTTATCACTTACCAAGATATATGAAAGATTGTTGAAGGAAATGCAGTTTATTGATTTCTCAAAATCAGGGATTCTTAACAGATCCATAAAAGCCTAAGATATTCATATACGGGCTTCCTGAGGTCCATATACTCTCCCTGTCTTCCTGACCATGCACTTTAGTCAGGTTTTCAGGAGGGCTAAGAATCTCCCCTCTGAATTGTCTGCAGCATATTCCCTGATCAAGCTGGAACGGAGTACCTGGAACTTACCATTTTGTTTGTCACCCATGAAACTCATGTCTGAATTTACTCTAAGGATGTTAAAATGTTGCTGACTTCATGATAGTTTTTTCTTATGAAAATTCATAGAAGATATTTCTGTATGATTTTATAACTAAGAATAGATGTAGATTGTTTTAAGTGAAGAGCCATAGACAATGTCAGAGTCTTCGTTGGCTGCAAGAAGGTTTAGAGCCAAGCTCTTGACCTACCTGCTGCATAAGGCGTTAGGTTTTGACAACATGCATTTTGTGTTACTTGATATTAGGATGTGAGGAACTAATAAATAACATTCCCCCCAGGGGAATTCTAAACTAATTGAGAAATCGACACCGGAGACAGACCGGTGGAGATCCAAATGTCGGCTTTCTTACCAGTTAAAACTAGGTGGGAGAATGCAGCTCACCTGTGAGGAGAAATCTGATAATATTCCACCCTGAGTTAAATAAACTTGCCCACTGAGTCACAGGCGTGGTTGGAAGCCCTTGCCCTCCTGTGTGGGAGGATATGAACTGTCTTCAAACAGGCACACTCTCCCCAGAGGGATCAGCATCTCAAACCCTTATCCCAAATGCACAATCAGAAGAAACCCTCTGGCCCTAGTACCTGCCATGCCTCCCTGAAAGAGGGGCTAAGGCAAGAGGCAGGAACATTATTACTCTAGGAAGATCCTTCCATATGGGGAGGGGGACACATTTCCCTACAACACAGACCTGTCTCCTATTTTCTTTCTTACCTTCATTCTCCCTTTGTCCAGTTTCCTTAACTATTTAGCTAACTGCAGAATATATATTTTTCAAAGTTCTTTACATTCTTTTTGGAACAGGTTGGGCCAAATTGTCTAACTAAAGAATCTATTTTGAAATCACAAGAATCCTTATATTTTTTTGGTATGAGAAAACAAAACCATGCACAATTTAGAGTGCTCCAGGAGGAATTGTAGAAATCCAGAAATGAGTACATTTTTTTTCTTGTGCCTCTCAATGTTTAACTGAAAACTTTTTGTGCCTTGTCTGTCTTTAATATATTTTTAACTCAGTGTTTTAAAAACACAAAGTGGATATCTATATTTAAAGCCTATTAACATGTCTTGCCTCAGATTATCTATACTTAATACCTACAGAGAAGACAAACATTATAAAATGTCCTATTATAAACCTATTTTAGAAGAAACCAGGCCAAATTCTTTAACAAAAATTTTAGAACTGGTATATCCAAATGTGTATTATGTCTTTCAAGTGACTCCATTTGAAAAGCAATTATTCTTATTTCAATGAGGCCATCACTACTCATAGAACTTTTTAAAATTTCTTCTTTAGAATTGCTACTGGAAGCTTCAGAAAGTATCTCAGATAGCCTCAAAAATGGCAAGTGTTTGTCTTTTTGCATGAATCTGATTTTGGAAACAGCCATATGGAGCCATAACCAGTAAATAATGTACCTATTCAAATTTGGTGACAAAGGTTTTAAATAAAAATGATAAAAAAATGCTGGAGATCTTCATGATCTTGGGTATGAAAATGGCTTCTTAAATATAACACCAAAGTGTAGGCAACAAAAGGAAAAGTAGATAAATTGGTCTTCATTAAAATTTAAAATTTTTGTGCTTCAAAGAAAACCATCAACAGAGTAAACCGACAGCCTACAGAATGGGAGAAAATATTTGCATATCATATACTTGATATATATGCAGAATATCCAAAAAAAAGAACTTTTACAACTCAACAACAAAAAATTTAACAATCCATTTCAAAAAGAGGCAAAGAACTTGAATAGACATTTCTCCTGAAAAGATATGCAAATAGCCAACAAGCATATGAAAAGATACTGTGTATCATTAGTTGTTAATGAAATGAAAATCAAAACCACAATGAGATACCACTTCACACTTACTAGAATGGCTATAATTTTTTAGAAATAGAAAATAACAATTGCAAAAGAGGATTTGGAGAAATTGGAACCTTCATACATTGCTGATAGAAATGTAAAGTGGTTCAGCCACTGATGAAAACAGTTTGGTGGTTTCTCAAAAACTTAATCATAGAATCACAATATGAGCCAGTAATCCCACTCCTAGGTGTAATATACCCAAAAGAGTTGAAAATAAGGACTCAAACAAATACTAACACACAAATGTTCATAGCAACACTCCTCACAACAGCAAAAAGTAGGAAAAAATCCAAGTGTCCATCAGTGGATAAATGGATAAACAAATTGTGGTGTATCCATACAATGGAATATTGTTGAGCCATGAAAAGGAATGGAGTACTGACACATGCAACAATATGGATGGCTCTTGAAAACATTATGCTAGGTGAGAAAAGCCAGTCACAAAAGAAGCAAATATTATATGATTCCACTTATGTAAGGTACCTGGAATGGCAAATTCATAGACAGTACGTAGACTAGAGGTTTCCTGGGGAGGAGAGGGTAGAGGAGGGTATGGGGGTTAGCATTTAATGGGTAGAGAATTTCTGTGTGGAGTGTTGGAAGTATTGTGGAACTAGTGGTGACAGCATTAAGAAGTAATTAATGCCACCAATATGTACCCTTTAAAATGGTTAAAATTTGTCATGTAAATATATATAATGTTTATATAACATTTTTATGTTATTAAGCATTAATATTAAATTAAGCAGATTTTACTTATATATTTTACAATAAAAAATAACCATTTAAAATTTACAACAGTTGAAATTGTATTTAAAAGATCTAACAGTCCTTCCTTTATTTTTGTTGACAAACGCCTTGCTGAAATAGTAAATGCAAGTGGTTTTCTATCTAATGAAACTATCAATAATAGATGTAAATACTTTTTTAAAAAGATGATTAGTAAGTGGTAAGGCAGCTTTTTTCTGTGCTTCCTTCTGAAAGCAAAGCCCTTTATGTGTGTGACAGGGAATAAAAGATGAAAAATGGGTAGATTTTGCTGTTCAAAAGAATATATAACTTACAGCTAACAATTGAATTGTGGTCAAATTGCATAATTCACATCCCATGAAAAGGATGCTAGATCGTTTATGTTTCATTAACTAATGTTGCTATTAACACCTAGAACATGGTGAAATCTTTCCAAATATTGTTGGGACCCCATTTTCCCTTCCAGTCCTTGACTGTTGAATGTCTTTGTTTAGGAGCTGCCTGTGTGACGCAGGTCACACAGCCTCACCATTAATTCCTTTTAAGCTAAAGAATAACAGACCATTGCTCATGTGCAACCTGGTTCTTTTCCAGAGCATAGAAAACTTGGAAACATGACTGTGACCGTGAGGAAGACCGTCCCCTCCCCGGAGGCCGTGCAGATTCTCTACCAGCGAATGAGGTACGAGTATGAGTTCTACCACTACGTCAAAGAGCAGTTCCACCTGCTGAAGCGCAAGTTCGGACTGAAGTCTCACGTCAGCAAAGCCCCTCTGAGACCCCAGTTCTTCATACCAACTCCCCTGGAAACCGAGGAGCCGATCGATGATGAGGAACAGGATGATGAGAAGTGGCTCGAAGATATTTATAAGAGGTGATGCCAGCACTGTGTTGCCTCCAATGGCTTTATCTCCCTTTTCCAGAAAAAAAAAAAAAAGTCTTTTTTTTTGTTTGGGGAAGAAAAATCCTGAAGGGACTAAATTAATGCTCGGCTGCATTAAAAGGAACAAAACATTCCCACAGGTTGGGGTCATTGGGAGATGCCCGGTTTTGCGGGTTTTATTTGTTTAATTTTATTCTGTGTTTTTCCTGGCTCCTTGGGTCCCTCCCAGGTACACTAGGTGACTCCATCACAAGGCATCTTGTCATAAAATAGCTTTATTCCCCTAGTATAATGAGAGAGGGTAGGGGGAATATAGCCTATACCCCAATAACTTCTCATGTGTAAAGTGACTTATAAAAATATTACCTCAGTGGTAGGAAACATCCAGACTTGTATATTTCAGTAGAAATACAAAACCACTTCCAACACCAGGGAAGCTACTCCAGAAGGATCTCTGAGGAGAAGGTAAGCAGATGAGGACATGGAAAGGGAGGATGTCCCTGGATGAGTGGTCTCTACCCACATGAGTAGAAGACTGCGTCTGGTCCATCTCAGGGGACCCTTTCACCAAGAGCAGCATATTTAACATCTCTAAAAAAGCAAGTCAGCGTGTGCCACACCCGCAACCCATCCAGAGCCCTGAGTACCTTTTGAGGTCAAAGTGCATGACAAGCAGCATCAAGACATTCCATCTCCAAGTCCCATTCTGACAGATTTCAAAGTAGAATGGCAGGGAAAAGAATTTGCTGTGTATGGAAGCGTATAGGCAAAACAGATCAGCTCTGGAGGTCACATGGCATGGGAAAATTGCATGGTCCTTTGCACCCAATATGAAACATTTCCCTCCCCAGCATTGCTTTAACTGAAAACCCAGAAATCAATTGAGCTCTGACTTTGACCTATGGTAGAAGTTTTAAGCCTGACCACAGACAATGCATAAGCTACCAGGCACACCCTGGCCAGTGGGGTCCTATAGCACCTTCTAGTCCCTTAAGAGGCACTGGTTTTTGGTAAAAAAAAAAAAAAAAAAAAGAAGGTGGTGGGGGCGAGGTACCAAGCTCTGTGCAGACAGCAGTGAAACTACAGTCCCATTTCTTATGGGAGCAGCTCACTCCTGAGGACCCTTACTAAGACATCAAGAAGAGAAGAAGAGCTTCTGAGTAAGAGTGCTTGACCAGCTTTACGAGGAGGTGTCTGCCCCCAAAGTGATCTGAGTAGATGTTGGCCAGTGTCATACCTCCAAAATATCTCCTCCCCATTCCATTCACATCACCATCTATCTGTGATGCCTTGGTTCAATCATTAGAAACCTGTTTGTTTGGATTCTGAAATGTTTTCATCTTTAATCATCCCTCTCCCTCCACAATACATATACTCCTGGGTGGATAATATGCAGCTAGCTCAGAAGCAGGGCTGCAGGAGGTGGTGGCAGGCAGGATATATGTAACAAGTTTTGCCTCCTTAGTGTTTTCTCCCCTAGAGCCAGCCCTTCAAGAGCACTAGCGAAGTGTGAGTGGGGAATACTTAATAGTGAATAAGACTCTAACTTTACACAAGCTACACATTTTCTACTTTTCAGAAACCAACAAGTCTCTCTAGAATTTTTTCTTCGTTCACTAAAGTTGGACGATAGCCAAGATATAAAGCAAGTCATTCGGAATCTGTCAAGTGTGCACTAAAGCTACTTTATCATGAGATGTATTAAGAAGGCTCCGCCCGGCAGGAGTCCAGTGAAGGCTGGGACCACAGAGGCACAAAGTCCAGCATTTGGCCACTTGCGGGCCTCCTTTCTGCCTCAAAGAACTGGGGCAAGGAAGCGATTAAGGGAAATGCTCTTAGAAGAGGAAATACCCTTTGTCCTGTTCAGAGAGACCAAGGCCCTACTATTAGACAAACTTTAACAAGCAACCCAGAGAATAGCTATCACATTCGAAGCGAGAACAAGAACTGCCACCTGGTATGTTGTGAGTCATTTCTAGGAAATTGCATATGAAGAATGATAATTAGTTTACACACTGTGCAATCTCACTCTCTGCAAATAAAGTTGAGTTGGCTAAGAGTTCCCTGCTGTTGTCAGGACAATTGGTCATTTAAAAAACACATTGCCTTGTGCAAGAACACTTCTGAAACCTGTATGTTCAGAGGCATCTATTGTCAGCCATGACCATTAGAACATCACAACAGAAGATGCTGACTGATTTCCTTGCAGGGCCTTCATGTTATTTTGTCCTAACAAACAGCCTCCAGGTCCTAAAAGTCAAAGCCCTTCATCAGGATATTTGGCGCACACAACAACGTTTCTCTGGCCCTGAGCCCAACACAGTTTGTACTTCATGAAATATATTGTACATTTTACAAAGTTTAATTTAAAAAATACATTTTAAGCTGGTTGATCTTTGACTGCCTTATTTATTATAACCTTTCAGCACATTCCAAGGTTTTAGTTACTCAGGAAGGAGTTAATTAAAATGATTTTATTTTGGTCTGATGGATGTTTTTTAAAAGGAAAATTATTATTATGAACCTTCAGCCTACTTTCCTTGAGTGCCGTAAAAGTGCTTGTAAATCTTTTTTTTTTTCTTAAGAAGAAAGAAAAAAAATGGTGTTTGACATTGATGGAAATTGAAAAATATATATGGAACTGAAACATGAGCTTGGCTAAAATAAAAGCAATCTGTTTGAGCCTAAGTGTTCCTTAACTTATTCATTACCCATGTAAATAAATGAATATAAATAAGTTGACATTTTTTCCATTCTGTTGCTACCTGGAATAAAAGTGCCTGCAGTTCCTCACAGCCCTCTCAGCCTCCGAAATTGGCCAAGCTTTTTTTCCTCGAGATGTGATTTTTTGGAAAGATGTGTTTTTAAAAATCTAGAAACTCATTCTCATAATTAGATGACAGCAAAAAAAAAGCTGGCTGAAAAAATGAGCTAGTCATTCATTCACCTAGTTGTGTATATAAAATACTAACCAGCTGCTGACTTCATTGCTATGCCCACCGGTTAGTTTGGTGTCAGCCTCCTTCACTGGAATCATCAACCACTGATAACGGGTATCCGTGCGGCATGTCTGCGGTGATGTGGGAAAGCAAAGGTGTGCCACTCCACATCTCTTAGAGTGTACGCTGATCTCTTTCTCAGACATGGAGAGCTTCAAAAGCTGAATGATTCTAAGCTCCCAAGTGAGCAGTTTTGATCCAGAAATGCTGTCCCTGAGAAATGTCACTGCTGCATCAAATGGAACTCACAGGGAGAGAGGCAAGAGTCTTGCATTCTAGGTACTGGACCCTACGTTCCAACCACATGTGACTACTTTGTAAAAGAAAAGAACCAGAATCTTAGTACTAAATAAAAGAAAAATCTGTTTTGGTAACAACATGCTTTACTTCGAGTAAGATTCTGCGAATCCTACACAGTGAAGTGGTACGTGGTTAGCTTTCATTCCCACTTAATTTGTTCATCTGTAACCCAGTCATGTGATGTTTGACTCTGTGAGAACTTTAAAAGGCAAAAGTACTCAACAAAACCTGGACTATGCCTCCTCTGGAGTTATTTGTTTGGTCTGAAGTTCTTTATAAATGTGCTGTTGCCTGAGGGTTTATCCAGAGAGCTATTTAGCTTCACATGAATTTTCTAGAGAATGGCAGTATTTCTTAAAAAGCAGAATGATGGTCCACAGTCACTCAGGAAAATAATTCTGTGGGTCAAAATTGTGAACTTCCCTTCAAGTAAAAATACAGAAGATTTGTTTTACCAAAATGGTTTACTTCACATCTGATGACAAAGAAACCAATTTTTTAAAAAGAATTTTGAATATGCTGCAAAAGGAAAAACTCTTTTGGCTAAAATTAAAATTAAGAATCTGTTAAGAAAAACACATGGAGTTTCCTTCGCAGCTCAGAAAAGTCACTGTGGTGTGACCCAGTGTATTAGTTTGCTAGGAACTGTCATATCAAAGTCCCACAGACCAAATGGCTTAAACAACAGAAATTTATTTTCTCATAGTTCAGGAGGTTGGAAGTCTGAGACCGAGGTTGTCAGCAGGGTTGGTTTCTTCTGAGACCTCTCTCTCTACCTGGCCTGTGAATGGCTGTCTTCTCCCTGTGTATTCACATAGTCTTTCCTCTGTGTGTGCTCATGTCTGTGTCCAAATTTCCTCTTTTTATAAGGACATAAGTCATACTAAACTAAGGCCCACTCTAAGGAGCTCATTTTAACTTGGTTACTTCTGTAAAGGCCCTATCTTCAAATACAGTCACATACTGAGGTACTAGGGGTTAGGACGTCAACATATGAATTTTGTGGAGACATAATGCAGCCCATAACACCAAGATTACACAGAAAAATTAGAACAGAGGAATGAAACTCCAACCAGGAGAGAAGCCAGCCTAAAATCACAGATGCCTAGAGCTGCCATGGGGCTTGGCAGTTATCTCGTCCATTCCCTCATTTACAGGTAAGGGATCAAGGTCCCGGAGTGAGATGCCAATTCATCACACACTCTTTCCATTGAGGATTCGATTTACTTTTGCGTATCTACCAAATCAAAACTTTAAAATGCTGGTATAGCTAGAGTCCATCTACTGTCCTAGAATGGTACATTCGGCCACTCCCAGGACCACCTGCCACATGGAAGCCACCTCCCCGAGTGGCTCTCCTAGGAGTGGTAGCAACAGGACCCCCTTCCACAGAGGGAGGCCCTATTGGTTTTCAGTCACTTACATCCTCAGAAACAGATGTCAAAATAAATATGTTTTACTCTAGATTTTTCTCTCCACTGAAAGGACACAGAGAGGTTCTTGATTCTGGATAAACAGATTTGGACCATGTTTGCCTATCTCACATTATATTCCTTTTTCTTAAAAGCAAAATGAAGAGTCATGTCCTACCTCCTTTAAGGCATTTCAGATGGACCCATCTCAAAAAATCAAGTCAGATGCAGCTCATGAAACTAGGTGAAGTCAAGTGCAGACATGCCCCCTGGAAACCTAGAGCTAGAGGATCACCAGGCCCTAAGCACTTGCAGGCCTCCTCACTCACCGACTGTTTCACTCACTTGAGAATTCCTTTCTGCCTAGGGCAGGCTTGGCTCTCAGCTCCAAGCACTGATTCCCAAGGAACACCCAGGCCCACAGATGTTCATGGGTCACAGAATTGTGAACTGACCACTTGTGCATTTTGGATTTCAACATGTAAACATGGGGATTCCCTTTAAAAAAAAAAAAAGGAAAAAATGAAAAGAAAAGAAAAGGGGGGAAAGCAGGGGGAGAAAAATCACCATGCAAGGGAAAAATGTGAGCTAAGTTTTTCCTCTTGGAATCTTGGCGCGTGAGTTTAGCTATCTTCAATCTGGCTGTGCCAGACGCTGTATGCTTCGAGCAGGCATGGAGCAATGTGCCTTACGCCGCGCTGCCAGAACACTCAGATTTGACCTGTAACATGCTTCTTATTCCAGCCCTGAGCAGAGACAGCCGGGAGGATGGGCTGCACCAGACACAGCTTGCTGGCTGCAGGGTGCAGCTAGAGAGGCAGCTAGACCAGGAAGCACGGCGGTTAACTGACTAGGGCAAGGACAAAGTCCCCAAGTTCAAGTCCCAGCTGGTCTATTTCACTGGGCATTTGAGTCCATCACTTGACCTCCCCATGTCTGAAGTCAACCCAGCTGGAGAGCATTAGGAAGAAAATAGGATCTCCATGAAAAACCAAGGGCTTCTTCTGGGATGAAACTTGTCCCACACTCCACCCCCATATGCTAAGAGACTAATAGCCACATCCTTCTGGGACTGACAAGCGTTTATTTTCTCCACAAAATACTGTGTCCTCAGCAAAAGAGAATAGAATTAAACATAGTCCAGGTCCACTGATGCTTCCAATCCCTCACATCTGCAAGTGTGGTTGCCCAGGGTACAAAGGAGCCCACGGGGAACAGCGCCGCTGAAATGTGAATTCATCCGATAGGAACAGGCATGTTCTGCTGGCCAGAGTTAGTGTTATTATCCTACTTCATTCTCCTGGACAAACCACACTTGGGAGGACTTTATCTAGCTGTGAGTAACAAAATTCATCTTTATCTCACAGCTTCTGCTAAGCACAAGCTTCCGCTGACATCTTTACAGTGCCCTACGTATCTGTGATCCTGTTGATTATGAGAAGCCTAAGCATTCATGTGAAATTAGTACAGGTTGTGCACAAGGAAAAGTTTTTTAAAAGGTCAAAAACCCGATGGGATGGGATGCTGTACTCTTTGGAGTCTTGTTTCTCATTCTCAGAAGTGGCATCACTGCTATGATGCTGTGGGGGAAATCTGGTAATGATTTTGTGGGCTGGTGATGTGTTCAGCATGGTTGAGCCTTCTGACCCCACTATACGACTGCTGTGGGTTGAGACTTAAATAGGTGGCATTACTGGTGTTTTGCATGAGAGAGTTATGACACTTACCACAAACTTCCTTACGGCCACCCTATTGGCTGCTTGTCTCACACTCGCCCTTGTCTTTCCTCCTTTGGCACACTTTCCTATATGTTCTCCATCTTTGACTGAAAGCTAATGAAATTCTAATCCAGTGCATATTCCCAAAGGAGAATTCACAAACCAGGTGAATTATGAGATAGGCACGGGGAAAAAAATCATTGTATTAAACAACTTGGAAAATAAATGCGGTTGTTCAAAACCTAGCGTCACACAGTAGAGTGGTATTTTAAGAGCATACTAAGGACTTGGGTGAGTACTATAGTTTTAAAAAAAGATCAGTTCATCTTCATTTAACCCCATATTTCTCAAAACCATTTGCCATGAAACCCTTATGAACACCCATTAACATCCTGAAGAACTAGTGTTCTGGAGATTATGCTGTGGAAAATATTGCTTTACTGTAAGTCATTTTTCCCTATTAGAAGAGTTCCTTTACTTCTGCTGTGGCTCCACTTTTGGTCTCCCAAATGGTCCATGTATCCTTTTTAAGTGGTCCATGTATCCTTTTTGAGGAAAATATATTTACAGATGATTGATATTTTGATAAGTAGAAGATGGGGGCAAATAACTTTTTTAATAAAGTAATTAACAAGGAATCACCTTTCCGTTTTGCTTATTCTCCCTAATCACATTCCCCTACCTCATGAGAAAGCAGGAACTTGTTTTAAAGTAGTGTTTTTGTGCTTTTCAATATTAGTTGGGTACCTTTAATCAACTCACTACTTGCATGACGATTGGTCTCAGATCAAATGGGATAAAGCACATCTGCCCCTTATCTTCCCTGACCTGTGGTTAGTAATGCAGTAGGAGGAACGTAATGGCAAAACAGAGATCTCAAGTTGCTCAGGGAAAGTTGGTGATCAGAGATAAGAACGTTCTCAGCTCCTGAACCTGAGCTCAACTTTTGTACACTAGGGTACCTGTGTTGTTCAGTACACTAGGGGGAGCCGTATCCATAACAATTTACTCAAGAAATCCCAAGATCTTTTCCAACCTAATTCTCTCCCATACTTGCTTATTTTCCTTGAATGCTTTAAAGTCGTATGGTCTAGAAGGAAGTCACGGTTAGTGTACTTAAAACACAGCATACACGCTGTCAGCTGATGAGTAGGCTGTCTTTCCCAGGCTGTGTAAACTGTGTTAATTGCATTGCTATTACTTTTAAATTACTATAGGATTTTTAAAATCAGTCTTTCTCAGATTATTTTTCCTGAGTGTGTTGTATAATTACGACGCGATTGAAATTCTGATTCAATAATCAAGAGGACGACTCACGTGATGACTTGATGGTCGTGGGAACCCTCAAGCAATACCACCATTACAGCTATAAAGGTGAGTAGAAAATGGATACAATGAAACAAACAAGGATGTGGGAAGAAGTCAAGGATTGCCTGTTATCAAGACAGTCCAAACTAGAAAAAGTCTCAGCTAACTCTCAGCTCAAGTTTTTTTCAACAGACAAGAATTTATTGGCACACAAAAAGGCTAAATATGGAGAAGGTAAGAGCTCAGTGGTGCCTTGAATCATGAGATTTCATGTGAGATTTGTCCCACCCCGGGGTCAGTGGAATTTGCAAAAACTAGCCGGGCAGATTTAAAGCACAAGAAGATCATTCTGCCCTTTCAGCAGATTTTGTTATAAAGGCATTGCACCCTGTTTGTATAATAGGAAATACAGGCCCCATGAAGGTAAATAATGAGCCCGAGGCAGCTCAGTAAGTGGCAAGCAAGGATGCATATTTGAAAATGCAATATAAGCTTGCGCCTGACTGCCAAGGATTTTGAAAGAATTTTTATTTTACTGTAAGGGCCATGAGGTGTCCTTAGACCTTTCAGAGTAGGAGAGAAACATGAGGATATGACTTTTTTTCTAAATTAATTAGAAGGTGAGTGGATTATTCTCCCTTTGCCCTCCCCGCTCCTGTTCAGTACCCTTCTTCACAGGCTCCATCTCCTGAGATGCTGAACTCTTGTGAATTACATCACTGGGCTCCCTGCCTACCACCTCTCAGGTGAGTTTGCCAGTGGGTGGTATGCAGGAGATGGGGAACATCTGAATGGAATTCTGCCTCTGACTAAATAATGGGTGAAGGAATGGGAGGCAAACCTGTTAGTCATCCCCGTGTGTACCTGTGGGTGGGCTGGGGTGTTGGCCATGAGACTGGAGAAACAGGACAGAAGCCAGAATGTGAAGATGGCTTCATGACTGATTTTCATCAGTGGAAAAGAGTGCCCTGCCCAAAGGTGCTCGGTAAACATTTATTGATTGACTGAATCAAGGGAGCTAAGGGAAAATACAGCATGAACGCAAGTATTTCCAGCTTGGGGAGAGACACAGTGATACAAATGAGATGACGGGGGGAGAGAGCTGACTTAGTGGGCAGAAAAGTTCATTTTGGGTTGTGTGGATGTGTTGAGTCCAATGTGCTTGCTCACCTCTTCTTCTATTTCATCATCCCAGAAGCAGGGTTCCCAATGGGGGTTACATGGATCCTGCTAGCACTCTGTGTGGTCACAAGCAGCTGGTCCCACATTTCCTCCAGTCAACACCAGAGTTCTATGCAAATCTAACCATTTTCTAGATGTGCCATGATACAAGAAAAAGTTGGGAAATCCAGTTCTAATTTACTGTACCCAAAATACACAGAGTTCTTTGTTTTGATTTTTTTTTCTTTTTTCTTTTTTTTAAAGATTTTTATTGGGGAATTGGGGGATGGGAACAGCACTGGGGAATTGGGGGATGGGAACAGCACTGGGGAATTGGGGGAAGGGGAACAGACAAGCTGCTGTCCCTTTGCTCTTCGGTCTAGTTGTGGAGGACGTTGCTTCACTGGCCCAAGTTGGCATCATTATTTCGCTCTTCCCGGGTGAGGCAGATCAGTCGCCAGCTTCTGGATGGCTGCTCACGCCGACTGCCGGCCACACACGGTAGCCCACGGCAACCCACTGCAGCAGGGGCTGCAGACCACGCCGTCGCCGGCGACCCACGGCAGCCCAGCTCCAGGTCGAGCTGCCGTTCAGCGTCTTAGCTGTAGAGGGCAGTGTCACTGGCCCTCATATGTGGGATCCAAACCAGGGCCCTCTGGTGTCCCAAGCCATCGCTTAACCAACGTGCCACTTGGCCGGCCCCTTGATTTTTTTTTCTTAAAACAAGTCTTTTCGTTCCAGGCCCTACAATTCCTTTTCTTTTACACTAATCATTCCTTGACTTCCAGGTAAGCATGGGCAGACATCAGGCACTGATTCACCATCACTAAGGTGACCTGTTTGATTTTTCTAGCAAAGGATTAGAAACCTGCTCATCTTAGGCTGCTTCAGATCGATTAGGGTGGAGAACATGGCAAAATTAATTGACCTTAAAAGCAAATCTCTGACCTCAGGCTCATGAGCACCAGCCTCAAACAAACTGGCCAATCACGTATCCCAAGAAAAATAGGAAGCAGACATTTATTACCATTCTTATGCTGAAAATCATTAACCTGTACATCCAGAGTCCCCTTTCACTGAAGAGATTAAAATGTAAAAGGTTTCCATAATTATGTTATTTAGTATTCACCAGCTAAACCCTGACCAATATCCAGGCTGGATATTCACCCCCAAAGAGGGTTTTATGATACTTAGCATTAAAATATAGATATGCTAAAAGTAAAATACTTTTAAATTAATGTTTTAGAATTCATATATTAAAACTACAAAGTGCAGTTTATTTGACTGGACAGTTTAGGACTCAGAGGTAAAATTTTATTTCAGGTGAACATACTATGCTGCACATTTGTATAGTTTCATATCACGGTTTAAAATGCTTTCATGTATGTTATATCAACCCCGTGTGTAGACAGTTATATGATGAGGGGACTGAGGCTCAACGAGGAATCTGATTTACATGAGGTCACATAGTAGCTGAACTGATTCTAGAACCACCTGATTCCTTGTCTACCACTTTTTTGTCTAAATTATGCCTCCATTGTCAATTCGTAGGAAATAATTTTCATTTTTCTTCATTCATTAGATATGCTTATCACATAATAACTTCCTCCCCTGGGAGTCAGTGAGCATGCAGCATTTACACTCTTGGCCTAAGAGTTTGATTAAACATAATAAAAACAGCAGTTCCTTACTGGGGACGTTTTGAAGCTCTAATTTCAGACATAAGCCTCTTATGTGGGCTTCTACAGAGTAAGACCTATATTTTACCTAGTTTGATCTTTACTAGGTTCTCTACCTTTCAGTTTTAGTGGAAATTTTACTCTCAAGGAAACAAAGAGGAAAATGGCAGTGTGGTAGATTAAGACCTAAACTTGGTTGAGTAGAAATCTAAAAATGTTCCCTTTTCTGATTCCTTGTAAATTAGTGTCAAAGTCCTGGGGGCAGAGTGTAAGAGTGAGAAAGCAGGAAGTGGTGGCAGAAGGAAAAGGTGTCAGGAAATAGGCTTCCCAGCTTGCCCCCTCCCCAAATTACCTCCCTTCCCAAGAAGACTCCCCTTCATTTCATCCTTGCCTTTCCAAGCACTTAATCCCTTGATGGTCAGGCGAGATAAGGGGCATTGGTGTTTTAGTTGTAACTTGTACTGGAGCAAGCCCAGGCCTCTGCCTACTTTCCTGACTCTGGTCAGAACCCTCACCTGAAACCCAGAAGCACTGCAAGGACAGAGGCAAGTCGCGGCTGGCTTCCTCTTCTGCACAGAGACTCAGATCCAACCAGCACTGGAATCTCAGGGACTACGAATATCTGCCTTTCTCTTATGCCTTGTTTCATTATCTTTCCTTTTTTTTTTTTTTTTAAATAGCCTGAAAAAAATACTACTCAAAATTAAAATGATTTTACTGTATTACCCCACATATAACTCCACACTCCATTGACTTGACAGGATTTATGTTATATTGTGCAAGTGGACATGAATCATAGAGGGATTCATTGACTTGGGGATATGTAAGGACTTGACACATAAGCACAATGGGAGAAATCACAAAGAAAAAGTATTAGAATCTCTGAGGCTCAAAAAAATAGAATTACAATTGAAAAGTTAATAACAAATGGGGGAAATATTTGTGGCAGAAATGGCAAATAAAAGATTGAAATTAGAGTATGTAGGTTACTGTAATATGTTGATTTAAAAAAAAAATTAAGTTAGCCTCCTTATCTTATAGTCAGTCTGGAGGTAAACACAGAACTCTTTCCCTCTGGCTGTGTCACTCTAACCAGCCTTCAAAGGTGGAATTGGCTCCTTCATGGCCTGCTTGCTGCATTATCCTGGGCAGGCCATTGTTATACTCAATAAAAACACATATTTGCCTGCAGGAAAACATAATTTTCCACACTTTCAGTAGGGATATAGATAAGGCTGGGTTTGAAGTTGGAGCTTTTCACTTGCATGAGCTACACTTTAATTAAGAAGGTTGTTCTAAAATTCACTATGTCAAATATTGCTAGAATAATTAAGCCATGTCCCAGTCTTTCTAACAACCTTCATTATAGTTAAACACTTGTTGAAATGGAATTGGCTATGGAATTGGCTATCACGTATAAAGTGATTATTCTTGTAGAGTATCTCTACCAATTTGCTGAGATTTTCTCTTCAGCAGAGCTCAGATATCTTCAGGTTGCCAAATAACTGCAAAGATTGTTTTCTAGCTCATTGAGTTAGAAAATATATTTATCTTTCATTCACTTGTAAATCTGTTATCCCAAGCATTTCATTCATAAATAAGAGAAGAGACTGGTAATTTGTGTGGTCATAATCAGAGTTTGAACAATCCCATTATTGTCTATTTCTACACAGAGCCAAGAAGACAAGTTCCGCCTCCTAAATAAACAGAATGATCTCAGGATCTGACCCAACAACAATCCTTATTCCTCTCTGCTTTTTGAATTCCCTCTGTCTTGTACAGAGCCGGACACCCAGAGTCAGTCACTATCTGTGTCAAGAAATGTTCATTCCATTTTTTTTTTCACAACTTGAGTCAAATTGTATTCTTGCGTACTTAAAAATGTACTTTTATAATTGTGTGGACTTGTTGGTTTCAAGTATCAGAAATCCAACTCTAACTAGTTCGGACAAAAAGGAAATTTGTTGGAAGGGTAAAAGGTATTAACTCAAAGGAAGAATTGAAATACCAAAATGTAAGAAGGAGTAGGGAGCTGCTAAGCTCAAGGGCAACTGGAATCAGGAACTATCTGATGTCTCTCTGTTGCTCTCTCTCTCATTACAGACCACCAGGAAATGTGACCCCCCTCCCCCATCCCCCAACTTCCCACAAGACTCGCAGACTTCATTTACAGTTTCTGTCACCACAGAAGAACTGGCTTTTTGCTAGTTACAGTCCAGAAAAATTTTGGGGAAAGACACTGATTGGTTTAGCTGAGTCAGGCTCCCACTCCTGAACCAATCAGAAGGCCAGGAGGAAGGTTCTCATGGTGTAGACTGGTAAATATTGTGAATGGAGCAGCCACCCAAAGGAGTGAGTGTCCACTACAGTGTCTTTTTAGATTTGTTTTTGAAAGCTCTGCCCAGTGTTCCTATAATCGTCAAAAGAAACAGCTACTTTTGTGAAAATAAACTAGTAAAAATATCATTTTTAAATTGGGATAATATAACAAAATTCAGAGAAGAACATTGAAATCAACTGCAACCTCCTCACCTAAATATTTACATTTTGGTGCCTATATATGTAGCTATATTCTTTCCTATCTATAGTATATCGTTGAGATCATGTTGCAAGTACAATTCTACATTCTGCTGTTCACTTAAATATAAAAATAATACTCTTTATTAACTACATTTTATGCTTCTATAGATCCCTTTAGATCAGGAGATCTATGACACATTAGAAAATCTATGAACTTTTTGAATTTATATGCAAAATCTTATAGGTATAAGCATATTGGTATGTATTTCTCTTGGGAAGGGGGTCCATATTTTTACCAGGTTCTCAAAGTGCTCTGTGGCCAAGAAAAATGTTAAGAGTTATGGTGTTCAAGTTTTCAAAGCGCTTGCACATAAATTACAAAAGACTCATAGCTGCTGCATATTTAATATTTTACTTTCAACTAGTCTCAGGTGACTTGAAGGTTCGTGACACGTGGCAAACTGCGACTTGCAAATGCATGAATTTGAATCATAAATGTTCGAGCCAGACCCTCAGTTTGAGGCTGAGCCCGCTGGTGTCCAGCATCTTTTCTCAGCCAAGCCCCTTTATCCTCGCAGAACGACTAACGCTTGTGAGTGGTTACAACAGCTTGTTTTATGAGCTGCGGGGGGTTGCCAGTTGGAGGAGGCTGGCAGGTGCCAGGAGGGGGGCAGGGCACTATGGAGAAGGGATTGTGAGGGAGATACAGGCTCCAAGGAGCCTACATTTTGGGTATTAATGGTGAATCACAGAGACATGGATAGAACTGATTGAAGCAGTTTAGCCTAAGGCTATTTCACTGCCTGAATCACCAGAGCTCCTGGGCAGAGCCTGCAGCGGTGACTTCAGGGCAAGACCATTTGGATAATTCAAAACCAAAACTGGATTTTTCAGGCCAATTGTCAAGTTCACCAATATAAAGTACATGAAATGGCCAACTATCATTCAAGTCTCCCGTCAAGGTGAATGGCATACAACTTGAGTGGATTCTCCCCTTCAGAGCCCTCTTGGATTGTGCTCAGGCTAAACTTACTTGATAGTGGCAAACTTTCCTTTTCGCTTTGTGCACCCTAGTTCTTTCTACCTCATAGAAATCATATTCTCTGTTTCTAGGCACCCATTTTTATCTTAGTCTTTGTTTTCCAACCGAGTGGTGGTATTTCACTGGGACACCCATTGACTCCCAACTAGAACTTCACACACAATGTAACCCCTCTTGGGTCTGCTGCTCTGTGGTATCCCAGGGAAGCCCAGGAGCGTGAACAAACCCAAGCTGCCATTTTAATAGCACGTTCTCAGGTAAATCCAGCACTTCTTCATCTACTTTGCATCACCATGCCTGCTGTTTAACATGCCTCCATTCGCTGCCTCCATCCATTCAAACCCATTCTCTGATTTGCCGTATTGTTACGTGTCTATCACAAACAGCCATTTCCCTCAGAAATATGAAGATCCATCTCTCAATTATAAAATACTTTTAAGCTTCTCAAGGTGAAACACACACTCTGTTTTTCCTATCTTATTTATTTTAAGGGATGCTCCCTGGGTATTTCATTTCAACATTTAGAAAATACAAAAAGAAAAAAAAATTTGAAGAGAGAAAAATCATGCAATATGGGGATTTTACTCTGAAAGAACCAAGCAGGTAGGTCTAATAAATCAGGCTTTTCCTCTGCTCTGTGGTGTGTGGAAGGATTTACTACATCCATAAAGGAAATTAAAGGACTTCGAGCTGAGAGATACTCCGGAGGCCCAAAACTGGGATGGTGCAGACAGACCTGCCTTTGACGAGGCTCTGAGGCTGAGGGGGTGGACAGTTCCCAGCTGCCCTGAGTCCATGGGTGACAGCATTTGAAAGAAGAGCGAAGTCACCAGCAGCTCTGTCACAGGCTAACACAATGGAATGTAAAGTCAGCAAAGGGAGGCTGCTGATCAAGCTGCATTTTCTCAGTCTGTTCCCAACTTGCAGTGCTTTGTTCCAGTGTAAGGGGGAGGTCGTATTTAACACAGCCTAATGCAGTTTCAAACTGTTTATAAAAAATCATTAGGACACTGGAAATAGAAAAATATGCTCAAGCTTCACCACACAAAGAAAATAACTGCATGAAACAGAATATAAAGGTTTCAGAAGAATATTAACTGATTTGCACATTCCACTGATTCAGGAAACTAGATATATAAAGAATCCAGGGAGGAAAAATGGAAATCTTAAAGGAATAAGAGGCCTCAGCTTAGAGAAGAGATGACATTTTACTAAGATGTCTCCAGGAATCCTATTTAAAGTTTATCATCAAACTTGGACCAAATGTACTGTGTTAGTGGATCCTAAATAAAGTTTTCAGCACATTACCTAGGCCACGGATATGGCCCTGAATTCCAGAGCTGTGCTATTCTTAAACTATGATGAGTTACTTCATATAAAGTAGAGGTCCCAGACTTGTGGAATTTATGGACCAAGAAAAATATTTTAATGGAAACATGGAACCAAAATAGGATTGCCAGAGTTGTTGCTTTTTTTTTCTCCCCCTTAGCCAAGTAAAAACAAGAAGAAGGAAAAGGAAACGAGGAAGAGGAGAAGGGGGAGGAAACTCTCTACCATCACCATGATTTTGAGAAAAGAATGGACAGTTTAACATCAAACAACTGAGAACATAATCTCCCAAGTAAAAAAAAAAAACCATGAATTTAAATTTATGGAAAAATTCACTCGTTTTTATTTTCTCACAGGCTGGCTACCAGTGGATGGAATAGTGTAGAATACGGGCTTTGCCGTAACACAGGTTCAAATACTGACTCTACCACCAGCTAACTGAGTCCCAAGAACCCAGTGCTGTCTTCCGTGAGGCAGGAACACTCACTTAAGGCCAGTTGCAAGAATGGCACAGTGGGGCTTAATAAATGGTAGGGGCTGTTATTCTTGGGTGTGTCATGTTGCGCTCCTTTATGTCCAAGTCTAAGTGTGAGTATACGCATGTGTGGGTGTGGGGGTCAGGGTAGAGAGGAAAGGCCCCACCCCTCAACATAAAGCTGCCCATCTTTTGGACAACAAAACCCTGTTGGCCTAGATTTTGTGGGCTCTTGTCTTCTCTGTTATAGAGTCTCATTTAAACTTGATCTCACTTAACTGAAGATGATTCCTGAAGAGATGGCTTAGGAGGCCTCTGGGTCCTGCCCATCCCGGAATTTCCTGGGCCAATGCTGGAAGCCCACTAACAGCAACTAGGAAACCCATCATTTTGTTTTAGAATGAAATTGATTTGTTTGTGAACCATAAGACAGATGGAGTGTTGGCAAAAGATAGAGGATTTGGTCATGACTGGTTCTTATATTCTATAGACCTTTTTAGCTACAAGATTTATATTGAAGTGAAACATGTGGCTATAAAATGTAAAGAGAGTTAAGTGTGATTACCCTACAGACATGCAGGTTTTAAAGGAAAAAGCTAAGGCTTTGAATTTGAGAATCAGATGTTAAGGACAAAATGATTTAGTCTCCTCACTGGGATATTCCGAAAGGCTGTTTTAAATGTTGATTTGCTCAGAATTAGAATTGAACTCTGTAACTACCTCATTTAAGAGGAAAATAGAGTGCTAAGAACACAGGCCTTTCCCAGGGCGACCTTGGGGAAAGCTTCCTGGACTGGTTGTCAGGAGAACTACGCTCTAAACTGCAGTTTTATTGTTCATCTCTTTGTGACTCAGTTTCCCAATAGGAAGATAAAACTAATACCATCCCTTTCTTTCTGACAAGACTGTGGTCAAGATCAAAGAACACTGTAAATTTGAAAAAAGTTCACAGCACTAGTACAATATGGTATCATTGTGAGTATAGTAATATTAATGGAATCTCAGCTTCATTCTTTCTTTAAAGTCCTAAAGTTTAGAATGAAAACACATGAAATAAAATAAATGCTTGTCTAGGTATTCAAGACCTCATGGAAAACTTGGCTTTCAGCCGTGGAGTAACCAGATGCCCCTGAGGGTCTCCTGCCCCTTGAAACACCAGGCAACATGGGCTTCAGCTCTGGCACAGCCTCCGGTTCTGCAGCCAGTGGAGGGAGGCTCAAGACCCTGTGCAGGGTTTCCAGAGAGCCTGTCTTCTCATGACCTCTTCTCCCCTGGGTTCCTGCTTCTTTGTGTTAAAGATTTGGGGAGGGAGGATGGGGAACAGAGAGGAAACAAAGACAAGTTTCACCCCCTCCCCCCTCCCACACACACCACAAAAGCCTTGAAAGGAATGTCAGGTCGCATCTCA